>NW_005871593.1:142144-145890 GCF_000147115.1 Myotis lucifugus | reverse complement strand
GAGATACGTGAGCCCGTGAACACAGGCATGTGTGTACCCAGCGCCATACACAAAGCAGCAAACACTTCATTCAGTTCTCACAGAAGAACCTGGAGGGGGCGCCACACTCCCCACAGGCCCCGCACCATTCGTCTTCATACAACCCCGCGGAGGGTGGACAGGGCAGGAGAGAACTAGTTGGAAATTCAGCTCTGGTCCCTCAGTTTATCCTCCCAACAGGTCCCAGCCGCAGGCCCCAGGGGCCAAGGAACCACACGGGGCTTGGGGACAGGGACGTCAGCACACTCACCCCTCGTCCTCATAGAGGTACTTGACAATGCCCCAGGGGATGACAAACAGCAAGGGAACACCTACGAGCAGAGGGAGAGAGAGGGGAGAGGGGCTGGCAGGCTGGGGCCACCGCACGCCCACCCAGCAGCCTCTTCTTCCTGGCCTCCCCCTCCTGCAGCCCCTCTCTGAGCCTGGCCCAAACCACACTTTCCAGAAGGTGTGGAACGAGGCTGGTCTGGGTGCATGAAGAACAGGCGGTGGAGCCACGGCCCCCCGACTCCTCAGCCTTCCTCACAGAGAGGGCCATGGGGCGGGGACCACATGCTGCGTGAGGTGGGAACAGGCCAAACCTCTGCTGCGCTTCCCCCACGGCCTCAGCCCGCACGCCCATCTCAGTCCATCTCTTCAGGCACCGGACGCCCCGCCAGACACCTGTTCCCTGACCACGCACACCTGCAAGGCGCTGGGGAGAGCCTGGGGTGGGAACAGGACCTCGATGTCGGCAGCCCAACTAAGTGCACAGTGGCCCACAGCCACCAGAACGGCAACAGTGCTTTCTACTGGGCTGAGACTTGACAGTGGTGGCAGCTCCATCAGGGCCCCAGAGGTCCCCACCTCCTGGCATCCACACCCTGGTGTAGTCCGCCTTGTCCCAGGGCTGGTCTGGGTGACAAAGGATGCACAGCCAGAAGTGATGGCGTGACACTTCGTAGATCAGGTTATAAAACACTGTCGTGAAACGTTAGAAAAGGCATGTCTTGGGCTTTCTCGCTCAGTGAGGTCACCTGTTGCCATGCCACGAGGACACTTAGCCAAGGCAGAGGCCCCTGCGGCAGGGAACGCAGCCTCCACCCGGCACCCAGCAAGATCCTCCGCTTCCTGCCCTCCGCCTCGCGCGTGAGCTTGGCAGTGGATTCTCCGATCCGGCTCAGCCTGAGATGACAGCTGCCCTGACTGACAGCTGGACTGCATCTGTCAGAGCCCCTCAGCCAGAGGCCAGCTACGGTGAACCAGACTCCCGACCACAGAAACTTCGAGGTAACAATGGTTTCAAGCAGCCAAGTTGTGGGGTCATTTGTCTGCAGCGAATGGCAACGAATGCAACTGGTTTCCAGCTAGAGCCTCACTCATTTCCAGAGCCTGCGCTCAGCTCACCGGGAGCTCGGTGTGTGTGTGCTGACTTACAGACTGTCCATCCTCACGCGACAGATGGAGAGGGATCGGCTCGGGAGGCTCAGGGGGGACTGCAATCCCACGCTCGTGCCAGTCCCCTCAGTGGCTTCTGCACTAGCCCCCTCCGTGTCTGCCTCGATGGGCACCCCTCTCAGGGCTGGAGATGTGGGTGTCTGAGACAGGCAACAGGGTGCATAGTAAGGTGTGTGGACACAGCTGTGTGTGTGGGGGGTCCGTGTGTATGCATGTGTGACTTTGGGGGGTCTCCCCCAGGAGCATGCTTCCAGGGCAGGATGCACTTCACAGCCTTTTCTGCCACCATCATCCAGGTCCTCATCATGTGCTGTCCACTCAATAGAAGCTGCCGAGAGGCTCGCATGTCTGGAGCTGCCATGTGTGGAGCTGTGGACAGGCATGGGGAAAGCAGAGAAGCCCACAGCTTCCTCGGATAGCTTCCTCTTGGCCATTTATTTGAACACAATAGACTTCTCAGCATCCATGATGCTGTAATAACAGGCTTTCATGAGACCGGACGAGGCACAGATGCCCCCAAAAGCTCCAGCACAGAAGATGCTCAGGGAGAAGGGGATGGATGGATGGATGATGAAGGAGTCGGTACAGCATTCAGAGAAGGGAAGCTCTCCAGGCAAGTACACGTCTGGGGCACCCCGGCCACATGCGGTTCTTTTTCTCAGAGACCCCACTCCAGGGCTGAGGCTCACTCATGATACCCAGACACGGAGCTTCATTCATTCATCAGCATCTCCTAACAAAGCCTTTTTAAAAACAGGCACAGCTCTGCCGCGTGCAAACATTACACACTCCCTGCTGGCTTCATCTCTCTCCCATTTAGAAAATCAACAAGACAGGCTGCAGAGAAAGCTTGAATTAAGAACAGAACCAGCTCCAAGAAGTAATGGGGCCCTTGTCCAACTTGTCTTCCTCCTGCGCAGCCTCCTGGGGGTTGGGGGTTAGGGGTGCCCGGCAGCCCATGGGCATGCCTTCTGGGACCCCCCACCTCGCTGTGCTGGAGTCCCCACGTTAATTCTTCTGCTCACACAAGTAGCTGCTTGCTGTTTCCCAAGCCTGCCAACAGGGCCAGGCCTTCTGGCATCACAGCGGGGCGCTTGGCTCTCTGTGACTCTCTCTGACCTTCTGCCTTTGTCCCTCTGTCTCTCTCGGTCTCTCCATATCTCAATTCCTCAAGAAGAGGATGCTCTGATTGGGGAGGGGGGGTCCCCCAGGTCCAGCCCTTATGCCCCTCAGACCCTGAGCCCTGAGCCTGGGAGTGAGGTGGTGGAAAGACTGGCACCCTTCCCCCATTTCCCACTCGAGACCTCAGGGCACGATGTGTCCCCACCCACCCTCCCCCATTCACCCCCTCCTCTGCACACACCACAGCGTCCCTTTGATTGTTCCTGTCCACAGGTCGCCATGGTGACGGGCACTCCCAGTGCTGATGCTATTTCCCAGAATGGACATCACCACCCCCTCCCTGAGGACAGCGCTCTCCGCACTGGCCCACCCTAGCTCTCCACAGGCTCTCCAGCTGCCCGGGCCTGACTGCCCTAGTGGGATAAAGACGCCTTGGAGGGCAGACGGCTCAGCAGGGAGGGGCTGAGCCTTGGAGGAGTGGGAGGCGGGAGCAGGGAGCTGAGCACAGAGTCTAGGCCCAGGGGCCCACCTGTGCAGAGGCCTGAGCATATCCCACGGGGCAGAGGGGACTGGAGGAGATACAGTGCCGGGCAGGACAGGACAGCGGGGCTCAGAGCCTGGGACTCAGGCGGCTGTTCCAGGGCTGGCCCTGCCCATGAGGCCCTGCCCCGTCTGTGAGACCCTGCCCATGAGGCTCTGCCCATCTGCACCTCGGTGCCCTCAATACACTGATCCCACTATTGCCCTCTTAGAGGCACTCTTCTTCCCTGGGCTACATGGAGCCGAGTGGCTGAGGAACACCAGCAAGAAGCAGGGGAGTGTGAGAGAGCACAGAGCCAGGGTGGCCAGCCAACCTGCGTGGCCTCCTGAGGGGTGGACTGGACCGGGCAGCCTTGCAAAGGCCCAGGGGCGGGAGCCAGCATGGACGGGCCTTCGAGAAGGAGCGTGGCCGTGACTGAGTGGAAGTCCCTGGGAGTCGGGACAGCAGTGGTCAGAGCAGCTTGAGGCGGGCGAGTGAAGGGAGGGAGGAGTGGATGGATGGACGCAGCTCCGGTGGAGGGGGACCCTGTGGTGCGGGCAGGGGGCAGGGGGCAGGGACCAGCAGGCCCGGGAGGCCAGGCGCGCAGGGCCTCTGCTGCATCCCGTGG
>NW_005871593.1:137861-141358 GCF_000147115.1 Myotis lucifugus | reverse complement strand
CAAAAAAAAAAATAAACGCGGAAACTACATAGAGCGTACACTTTTTCAATAAGCACTCCCCCATGTCGGTTTGAACTCTCACTAAGGGAGGGGCCCGGGTCTTCCTTGGGGGGGGGGGCGGGGCCATGATGGACTGCCTCTCCCCATCAGACGGCGAGGGGGGGGGGCGGCTCCCTGAGGACCAGGCCTGGGCAGCTCTGGCCTTTTTCTGTGCCAGGCCTGGGTGGGATGGGGGACACCAGCCTCCACCTGTCTCTCCCCAGGCCCTTCCTGGACACACCACGCACCTGGTAAGAGAGGAGCCCGTCCCACTCGTGCTGCTGGGCAGCCGTGCTGTACATCCACTTGAGGGCCGCGTCCTTGACGAAGACGGACAGTGCTCGGAGGATGAAGGAGGCGAACAGGTTCAGGTGGATGTAGTTCCGGGTGCAGTGCAGGTGTCTGCGAGAGAAAGCAGGGCCTCTGGCAAGACGGCCCGCAACCCCCGGCTCTCAGGCTCGCACACCCGGGGCACGTTCCGGCTCTGGGCTGCTCCTGTCCTCCCTCCGAGCATGCCCATCTCCCCACAACCTTGACAACCCTTTTGTTTAGTTCAAGTCCAGCCTCTCCATAAGCCTTCGGTTGCGTGGTCACTGCACCCCCACCCACCCCCATTCTGTCCTCTGTCTGTGGCATCTTCTTGTTGACAAAGTCATGTGTGGCCCAAGCGGTGAAGGTGCGAGGACCACTTCCGCCAGCGGGGACTTCGCTTCTTGGTGGCAGGGCCTCCTTCTTACCTGCCTTGGGGCTGCCATACCGGGCACGTGGTAAGGATTCCCAAAGTACTGGATACAATTTCAATATCCTTTCATGTAAAAACGTGTTACAAACTGGAAATACGAGGGCATTTCTTAACATGATAAGGGCTATCTACCCAAACCAGGAGCAGACATCATTCTTAACTGAGAAACTTTAGAAGTAGTCCCTTTAAAATCAGAAAAAAATAAGGGTCATCTAGACATAAGAAGCTATCATCACATCTATTCAACATTGTACGACAGACCCTCGACACTATAATAAGAAAAGGGAAAAGTGTGCAAGAACTGGGAAAGCCTTGGTGGGCGTGGCTCATCCCATGCACTGAAGGGTCATGGGTTGGATTCCAAGCCAGGGCACATACCTGGGTTTCAGGTTTGATCCCTGGAGGCAACCAATCAATGTTTCTCTCTCTCCCTTCCTCTCTCTCTAAAACTAGCAAAGCCATATACTCGGGTGAGGATTTAAAAAAAAAATAGATCTGAGAATAAAGAAACAAAATTGTTATTATTTATAGATGATAGATTATCTTCATAGAAAATCCAAGACACTTGACACATAGATTATTAGAACTAATAAGAGAGCTCAGCAAGGTGATATGTATGTTCATGTACATCAGCAACAAACAATTAAAAAGTAAAATTTAAAAATTCATTTATAATATTTTGAATTGACTAGCTAGAAATAAGTCTAACATAACATGGGCAAGATTGCTAGGAGGAATAAAACTTGCTAAAATCATTAAAGAAGATTTAAATTAACTGAAGCTATACCACATTCACAGAGAGACTCACTCCCTTAAAGATGTCAATTCTCCCCGTATTAATTGATAATGTCAATATAGCTATAACAGAAATTCCAACAGTGTTGGTTTTTAAAAATGAAATTTAAAAACTCATAAAGAAGAGGCGAGGGCTGAGATTAGTTCAGACCACAAAGTAGGGGTCCTTGCTACAATTGAACAGAGATTTTTTTTTTCAAATATATTTTATTGATTTTTTACAGAGAGGAAGGGAGAGAGATAGAGAGTCGGAAACATCGATGAGAGAGAAACATCGATCAGCCGCCTCCTGCACATCCCCCACTGGGGATGTGCCCGCAACCCAGGTACATGCCCTTGACCGGAATCGAACCTGGGACCTTTCAGACCGGAGGCCAATGCTCTATCCACTGAGCCCAACTGGTTTCGGCTGAACAGAGATTTTTAATGAATATATAGTAGCTAAGGCACCACGGTATTGCAAAAGGACAAACGGAGAGACCAACAAACATGACAGAAACCAACCCAGCCACCGGTGGCCCCTGCAGCCTGGCAGCGTCGGCATTGCAACCGAGGGGGGAGGATGACTGGCAGAAAGTGGTCCTGAGACAATTAACTATATGTATACCTGGGAAAGGAAAATTCATCTCTATTTCCACCAGAGACAAAAGCAAATTCCAGGCACATCAAAGAACCATAAGGAATGAGCAAAACTCACGACCCCAGGAGATAAGGAAAGATTTCTCAAACAAGACCATAATGAAATTTGGTCTTTGGAAAAAAAATGATACATTTTAAATCAAGTGACGAAATTATTTTTTATCTATTGATAAATTTTGTTTATCAATAAAAACAAAATTAATATATTTCATTCCATTAAAATTGACGTCTTCTGTGCATAAAAGGCACCAGAGTGAGTGGGGGGAAAAAAGTAATAAACCACAGACTAAGAGAAGACATTTCCTGCGTTGGTATCCAGAATATGTAATGAATGCCTAAGATAAAAACGAAAAAGCCAAATAAGCCAATAAAAAGTAAGCGATTCTACGAGCAAGCAATTCACAGAATCAAACATAAAAAACGCGGCTCTCTCTGGGAATCAGAGATATGCACATTAAAATCATAATGAGATATTTCAGACACTTTAGATTAGCAACAATTAAGCCTGAGAATACTAAATAGTGGCGAGGGCATGAAGGGAAGGGAACTCTCATTTATTACTGGTGAGAAGGCAAACTGGTGCGATCACTTTGGAAGCGACTTCACCACACCTGATCAATTTGCAAAAGCACGCGCTGTTCAGATCAGGTGGCTGCGCTCGGAGGTATGTGCCCTCAGAGAAAGGCACAAGGGGTCACAGGTAAGAGCGTTCACTGTAGCAGGTGTATAATCCAGGAGAGGAAAACTTCCAATGCCCACTAAAAGGACAAGCGATAAATGCACTGTGCCACACCACACAGTGTGGCACACAGCGACAGTTAAAAGGAACGAAGAATTACCTGTTTCAACGTAAATGAATCTCACAAACACATTGTCAGGCCAAAAATAACATTGCGGAAGAATCTATGTCCAGCATGTCGTCAAAAGCAGGCAATATTCTGGCTGTATATTTTTACAGATACTTACAAAAGCGGTGAGAGTCTAGAGCAGTGGTTCTCAACCTTGGCTGCACATTAGAATCATCTGGGAATCTTTTTAAAATCCTGATTTCTGGGCCTCATCCTCCGGAAATTCTGTTTCTTTTTTATTAATGTTGTGGCCCCACCCCATATCAGATATTTACATGACGATTCATAACAGTAGCAACATTACAGTTGTGAAGTAGCAACGGAAATAATTTTATGGTTGGGTCACAACATGAGGAACTGCATTTAAAGGGCCAGAAGGTTGAGAACCACTGGTTATAGGAGAGAGCTGCTGCCTGTGGTTCTGGTTCGGCGCC
>NW_005871593.1:135721-137250 GCF_000147115.1 Myotis lucifugus | reverse complement strand
CCACAGCCACCTGCTGCGGCTTCTGATCCGCAGGCTCAGTGCCCACCTCCCCCCAACACTCCGTGGGCAGAGCTGGCCTGGAAACCAGGGGGCAGGGAGGGGCTAAGAGGAAGCGAGAGACACGGCCCTGTCCCCAGGGAGCCCCAGTCTGAGGGGGACATGACCCTGTCCCCAGGGATGCCCAGTCTGAGGGGGACACGACCCTGTCCCCAGGGAGCCCCAGTCTGAGGGGGACACGACCCTGTCCCCAGGGAGCCCCAGTCTGAGGGAGACACGGCCCTGTCCTCAGGGAGCCCCAGTCTGAGGGGGACACGGCCCTGTCCTCAGGGAGCCCCAGTCTGAGGGGGACACGGCCCTGTCCTCAGGGAGCCCCAGTCTGAGGGGGACACAGCCCTGTCCTCAGGGAGCCCCAGTCTGAGGGGGACACGGCCCTGTCCTCAGGGAGCCCCAGTCTGAGGGGGACACGGCCCTGTCCTCAGGGAGCCCCAGTCTGAGGGGGACACAGCCCTGTCCTCAGGGAGCCCCAGTCTGAGGGGGACACAGCCCTGTCCTCAGGGAGCCCCAGTCTGAGGGGGACACGGCCCTGTCCTCAGGGAGCCCCCGTCTGAGGGGGACACAGCCCTGCCCTCGGGGAGCCCCCACCTGAGGGGGACACAGCCCTGTCCTCAGGGAGCCCCAGTCTGAGGGGGACACGGCCTGTCCTCAGGGAGCCCCAGTCTGAGGGGGACACAGCCCTGTCCTCAGAAAGCCCCAGTCTGAGGGGGACACGGCCCTGCCCTCAGGGAGCCCCAGTCTGAGGGGGACACAGCCCTGTCCTCAGGGAGCTCCTGTCTGAGGGAGACACGGCCCTGTCCTCAGGGAGCCCCAGTCTGAGGGGAGACACGGCCCTGTCCTCAGGGAGCCCCAGTCTGAGGGGAGACACGGCCCTGTCCCCAGGGAGCCCCATTGAAGCAGGAAGGAAGCACATTTCCTGGTTTTAATAAGACTCACAGAAAAAAAGCCAAAAATGTGGTCAGAAAGGAAGAGCACAAATGCAAACCAAGAGAGATCACGCGCAGGTCCAGGCGCACGGTGCCGTTCATTCACATCCAGGCATCGGGACCCCGAGTCCGTCCGCCGGCCCCGCTACACTGCCCACCTCCCCAGGGACATGCGGGGCCTGTGGCCACAGGTTTGCTTCGTGAGAATGAGTCTGACCCCAGGGCAGGAAGTGGGACAAAATGAGGTGGGGGAGGGGAGGGGTGGCACAGGGGGACCCAGGAGAGAAGCTGGAGCCAGGACTAATTGTAAAAGATGTTAAAATCCTAAAGATGTTAAAGCCCTGCTTCCCCAGCTGTGGGAGGCAGAGCCGTGTGAGGGGGAGCGGAGAAGCCGCCCTAGGCTCCGGGTGGCAGGGCCAGCAGGCTTCCTGGTGGAGGTGGAATAAAGGCCATGTCTGCGGGCGTGGCCAGCCTCCCTGCTGGGGCCCAGGAGGGGCCTAGGCCGGGGCTGTCTCCCGGTGCACACCCCCCCCCCCCCCCCGCCCACCG
>NW_005871593.1:127456-135479 GCF_000147115.1 Myotis lucifugus | reverse complement strand
GGCCCCGGGCACCCCGGGCAACCTCCCTGCTGGCTCTCCTTTCCCCTGCCCCCTTCCACAAGCAAACCCTGAAACCAGGTCCCTCTCCGGGACAGAGCATCTGGCACACAGTGAGGCACGTCAGCTTGCAGCATCGCTTCCCAGAAGGCCCTGCATTTTAAGAGACTTCCCCCCCGAAAGTCTGAAGCCTAACGGCGGGGCTTCTGGCAGCGGCAGAGCCTGTCCCAGCACCCCTAATGCAGAACCAGGCAAGACAGGGGCGGAGGAGGGGGAGCCTGTCTCAGGCACCGAATGCATCTGCTCTCTGCTGGGTGGATGCCTGAAACCCTTCACTAGGGGGTCCAGTCCTTTTCTGGCCAAACCAGTGGTAGATAAGCCCAGAGCAGTGCCGGGATCTGGGCTCTCACCTCATGGCGAGTGGGGTTGATGCCAGAGCCTTCTCTGGCAGCCATGTGTGTGTGTGTGTGGGGGGGGGGTGGGGGGGAGGGGAGTGAGAAAGAGGGAAGCAGAGGGGCCAGGGAAGGGAGAGGACACGGCCTGGGGCACAAACCATCAAATCGCCCAGTTACCCAGCACTCAGCCCGCGGGAGCCTGACCCTGCTGATCCCTACTCGCCACCGCGGGCTCAGGGCCTGGCACTCCACGGTTGCTGGAGCCGGCTCATCACGCCCCTTTGCACACCCACTCTGCAGGCTGCACACTCACAGAACCGGTCTCAAGCACCTGCTGTGTGCCCGACACCTCTGAGCGTCACAACCACCTGACACAGTTCATCCCATTCGGCAGGCGGAGAAACGGAGTCTCTAGGAGGCCAAGCGACCTGCCCCAGACCAGCCAGCCAGGGCGCAGCAGGGGCGGGACTCAGACCCCATCTCTGCCTCCAAAAGCCAGGAGTTAGCAGCCACACGCACTGCCAGGAGTCAACCATGGCCACGCGCCATTTCTCCTCTGCCCTTCCCGAGGCCGATCACCGACATCCAGGCTCCTCCGGCAGGCCCTCCTGCCAGCGGGACCCCAGGCCGGCCGCACCCTCTGCTCAGGGCCATCGGGGAGGACGGGAGGACGGGGAGGTGGTGTGAGCACAGATGTGGCGCTACTGGCAGAGCATCAGGGATCACCGCGTCCCTGAGACAGTCTGTGTGAGGGTGGCTGTCCATTATCCTTCAGCAGCAGCAAATATCAAAACCCAGGGCTGGCTCCTGGCTGGGCCGTGGTCCCCAGATGCCCATCTTGGCCGGGGGTGCAGCGGGTCCAGGCCCAGCCCTGCTTATCAGCCCAGCTTTATCTGGCCCGGGAGCTGCTGGTAAATCAGCCAGGGGCTTGGCTCTGGTCTTGTCAACACCAGGAGGCAGCCGGCCGCGTGCCAGGAGGCCCAGGGATATTTCATTAAGTCAGACCCTGGTGTTGGAAATAAAACCCCCAATTAAACACTTCCCCTCCCGGAAACTGCAGCAGCGTCTGTAATCAAGCTCACAGCCGCCCTTCCACGTGGCTGCGGCACGCGGGGCAGCGGAGAGCCGCTCATGAATCCATTAGCTCTGCTCTGGCAACGGCAGTGCCAGCAGGACGCCTGGCCCCTCTCACAGACCACAGGCCCAGCTGGGGCCCCCGAGGGGGGTCACAGGCCCTCCCCAAAGTGCTGACACACAGGTCCGAGGCGGAGCTCGGGCCGCAGGCATCCGCGTGGGGTGAGGTGAGGGTGGAGCACCAATCACGGCCTAGGAAGAGGAGGGCAGGTTCTGAACCGCACAGACTCAAGTTCAGATCCCGGTTCCGCCTCCACCGGCCACGGGACCGGGAACAGACCTCCTGGGTCTCAGTTTCCTCATTTGTCAACAGGACCATAATGACTGCCCTGCCCGGGTCTGCGGGCTGACGATTAGGAGATGAAGCGTGTGAAGGGCCTAGTGCACAGGAAGCCTTCAACACATGGTCCCCGTGGGACCCTGCTGCTGCGCCCCCCCCCCCACTTTCTCCAAAGAGCACCCCTTCACTGAGGCTGGGGCTGGGGCTCAGGACACCTCCTCAGCCAGAACTCCTCCAAAGCCAAGTTCGTTCCCGTCTCCCCTTGGCAACCCGGGCCCGCCACGGGAGCTCTCACGCTACTACTCAAGGGAGGCACCTGTCAGAGTTTCCGGACCTGTGAGTGATAGGCCACTTTAAACGCGTTTTATGTCTCCCGTGTAATTAGAACTGAGATAACAAGCAGGTAGAGATCGGGAGGGGCTACAGCTAACGAGACCAGAATGATGGGTGATAAGCAGACCGCTGTGTGCGGGTGAGCGGCCCTCCTTCCCCTTCTTCCTCTGCCTGTTCGTCCAGGCCCGATATCACCTCTCTCTGGAAGCCACATGTGGGCAGGAGAGGTGGCTCTGACCTCCCTCAGCACACTTCCCGGCTGCTGAGCTGCCCTCTTCAGCCCCGTGGTGAGGGGTCACCCCTACTGCCCGGTGCACACACTCACACACTCACACACCCCTCAGCGGGACTCTCGCTGGCCGCCCCAGCTCCTGACACAGACCTAACTGTTTTGAATGTAGTTCTTTCTCTGATCATTCATTCTTCGGCCTGCTCTGCCCCCCGGAGGCTGACCCCTGCCGACAGCATCACCTGGGCTCTCTGACCTCCACTGGGTTTGACCAGGGGACGTGTCGGCAGAAGGTAGGAGGGCGGGAGGGGGAGAGGCTGGGGGGATTCCCCCTGGCTCCCTTCCTGCCTTGATTTGGAGGGTCAGGCAGTGGCTTCAGGCTGGCCTCTCTGTCACCACGACCTCCGGCTGTCATGGGGGCCCCAGAGCCCCGTTCCTGCCCCACTCGGGTCCAGGGGTGCTAAGCTTCCCTCAGCTGTAGTCCGTGGTGCTTTATGTACCTGCCGGCCCCAGCTCTGCCCAGCCTCTGTAAGTGACCCACCACTTAACTCTTCCACATCCCGGCTGAGCGTGTGTTCTGCCCGGATCCCGCCTCAGACAACCCTTCCTTCTGCCCACCCCAACCCGTACTCACTGGCCACTCCCTTGATCAGCCCAAGAAAGATCCCAAACTGCCCCCTTCCTGCTCCCACATCCCTTTGTGGGGGTGAGGGAAGCCCCCGGTGCCAGCCCCTGCCCAGGGGGCGGCCAGGACAGGCCAGAGGCAGCAATTCTGCTGCGGAAGCCGGGTGGGTGTCTCTTCGGATCCCTACCTCAGGGAGAGGGGCAGGGGAGGCAGCGTGGGTGAGTCTGAGTGTCAAAAAGGGGCATGAATTAGCACGGGAGTCAGGGAGGGGCGGGGGCTGGCAGGGGCCGGGGCTGTGCCGTTATCTTCGTGTAGAAAGCAATAAAACTGTGTTCGCTCATAAACGGGCACCACCAGGACCTATTTCCTGCTCAAATAAAATTAAAGGTGATGGATGGAGCCAGCGGCAGCGGGGGAGCGGGGGGCGGCTTGTGCTGAGTGATGGGCCCTGTCCGGCGCCTGGCTCCGGGGGGTCTAGGGCGCAGCCCAGGCTGGCCTGTACGCAGCCTCCCAAACCTCTGGGAGGCAGGGGACGCGGAGGTATTCCGGGAGGTGGGGGAGGTAAATAGGGTGAGAAAAAAACTAACAGCAGCCATTTTTCAAGAACCTGCAATCCTCCCAACACCCCCATCACCTGGCTCCATCCCATGTCCCAGGTGAGCCAGCTGAGGCACAGGGAGGTCTGAGGATTCCCCCAGCTCACACAGCCGCTCAGACAGCAGCCAGCACAACCACTGGATTGTAAGACTCGGCTTTCCCATCTCTGGAAAGAGGGCAGGCAGTTCACTGCTCTCCCTCAAGCTGTGCCCAGCCAGCAGACGCCCCAGCCACTCACCTGTCTCCATGCCCAGAAATACACATGTGCATACACACATGTGTGCATACACACACACACACACACACACACACACACACATGCTCATGCTCACACACTCAGGGAAGTCTGGGATAGCAATTAAGCCAGACTCCTGACTGAGTCCCGGGTCTTCTATTTACAAGCTGTGTGAGCTTGGGAAAGTCACTCAGCATCTCTGTGCCTCGGTTTGTGTCTCTGTAAAATGGGAAGACAATCAGAGTACTGGCCTCATAGAGTTGTTGTGAGGATGACATGAGTGTAGGTATGTAAAGTGCTGACAACAGGCCACAAGGTGCTATGTGAAGGGCCCTGTTGTAGCCAGGCTCACCCTGTGCACCTCAGGGGGGTGGTGTCCCGGGGGTGGAGAAGGGGAGCAGCTGTAGGACTCCTGCTGCGGCTTCATATGACCTCAGTCCTGAGTGCTGAGGCGAGGCTCATGCCTGGCCCTGCCAGGTGAGCTGATGTTCAGCTAAAGGGCGCCTCCTCCAGGAAGGCTGCTGGCAGGGCCTCATTTTCACACTTGCTTCTGGGCTGGTTTCCGCTCGGTCTCAGGTCCCCTCGGGCACAGTGGTTACTAGTAAGATCACAGGCTGGGTTCAAATCCTGGCTCTGCCATTTACCACATCATTTGGAGCAAGCAGCTTAAACTTTCTGGGGCCCCAGTTTCCTCATCTTTACAAGCATAAGCAGGGGGTAGTAGTAAAGATTAAATGAACACCCTGCTTTCAGGCAATACTTGGCACATAGTAGGTACTCAATAAATATCAGCCCTGACTATAATCATTGTTATGAGAGAGTGTCTTTTCTCCTCTGATTGGGACTGAGCTCCTGGAGGCAGGGTGCGTGTCTTCGTTAACCTCCCTGACACCTGAGATAGATGGGTAGTGTGGGGGTGCATTAACTACCCCTCCAGTCAGAGACCCCCATGCAGCCTCTGTAGGTCTCTGTACTCCAGTGACCCCTCACTTATCTGGTCACACCTTTCCCCGTGCAGGGCGTCCCCTGCAGGCAGGAGTGAGCTGGAAGGCCTTAGGGACAGCTCCCCAATGTCCTCACCACTACTCCCACTGGGTCCATCTGACCCGCGAAGCCCTGAAGAGTTAGGAGGTGGCTACATGCCACCACCAGGTACAGGGCACCTACCAACACCCAGCACATATACTAGTGCATGCATACATACATGCATGCATACATACATGCATGCATACATACATCAGAGCAATGGCACCTCTAGGTAAGGTGCCTCTATGAAACCCCAGCACTGTTCCCACCTGGCTCCTTTCCTAACTCCTGGATGAGGGGCCCACGTTTCTCCTTAAGTCAGACCCCACACTTCCCCCACCCCACCTGCCAGCACAGCCTCAGGCCCAGTTACGCCCAATGTCCCTCACTTCCCCTCACCGCAAGGAAAAGCAGGCAGGATACCCAGAAGGAGGTCTAAAGACCTTCTGGGGTGAGGAAGGCTGTGTCCCAGTGGAGAGGAAGCAGCGTGCACCCCACCCCAACTGCACCCCAGTCTCCTGGACGCCGGAGGGTGGTCCACACCAGGGGAGGGGACTCACCGCTGTTGGCCCAGGGCAGGTACCAGGGGCAGCTGACATTCACGAAGGAGCCGGGTGGCCCGTCTGGCCAGCAGGCATAGTCATCAAAGGTCCGGTTGCAGAACAGGTCTGGGTGCAGAGAGAACAGTCCTGAGTCCCGACCTGTCCAAGGCACTTCCCCACCACGGGGCTGGTGGGGGCAGGACCCTGCGCTCTGCGAACCTCCACTGAGCACCTACTGTTTGCCAGGCAAGCAGACTTGGCCACTTAGCAGTGGCACTTGGAGCAAGTTGCTTAATGTCTGTCTTCCCTCACCTGTAAGATGGGGGTAATCCCGGTTCCACGGGGCTTTGTGGGGACACATAGTGCATGGCATGGAGATTACGGAGCATAGTAAGTGCTCAATAAACAGTCTCCAGAGGACTGTTCTTATGCATTCGAGGGGGGAATAGTAGCTCGCATGGCTGTTCTCACCATCCTAAGGTTGCTGCGTTGTGATTGCAGGGTCAGGATTTGAACCCAGGCCTATGGGTCTCCTAACCCCACTCCCCCTCAAACATTCGTTGTTATAAATATGCTGGTGGGCCTACCGTCCCTGCACAGGCTGGGAAGTGCTGAGGACACAGAATGGAAAGGCCTGAGGGGCCCAAGCCGGGGACAAGGGGCATAGACATCAACAAGACAACACCCCAAAGCCCAGGGCAGATATGGCGGCCCAGAGGCGAAGGATGCCCGCCCGAGGCACGGGGGGTTGGGGGGCCCCACCTGGACTCACCTGTGGCTGGGGATGGAGCCTCCCTCAGGAAGCGCTGGCACTGGTGGCGATATTCGCGCCATTTCTGCACTGTCTCCGAGAGGGACACGGTGGCACCCTGGGGGGAGGGCAGAAATGGGGGCCCTCTGGTTCAAGCCAACTTCTCTTCTAACCCTGCCCCCAACACACCTGGTTTCTGGATGTCCAGGGGATCTAGAGCCCCGAACTCCACCAGGTGCTGGCGGTCTAAGAAGGGGAGGGAACCAGTGGCGCTTCAGAGGGACGTTTTTATGTCTCTTCCCTCCCAGGGACTGGTGCCCAGTCTGATGTGTGGCAGTGCCCAGCAAGTGTCTCCTGATTTGATGCTTTGGGGGAGGAGAGGGGGGAATGGAGGGGAGGATGGGTGTCAATCATGGTCTCCTCTGACCTCACCGAGGAGGAAGTCCCTGGGAACCCCATGCTTTGTGACTGCCAAGGGCTCCGCTCCCAGTGCCCAGTCAGCCTGCCAACAGGATTCTCAAACTTTCAACCATTCTAGAAGGGAAATACAGGCCCAGAGTGGGAGAGGGACGCAGTCAGGGTCACACAGCACCCTAAGGGGCAGAGCTGAGGCCAGCTGGAGTCCTGGGGGCCACGGGTGTGGTGGGGCTCACTGTGGTGGGGCTCACTGCTGGTAACTCCATCCCTCCTGCACAAAGCAATCCTGTGGGGGAGGCAACACCACTCCCCAGTGTCCCCCTTTAACATAACAACACAGGTCAAATATGCAGCTCAGCTTCAGTCAGCTGGAGAGGGGGAGTCCTGGGGACCTGGTGGGAAGGGGTCAGGAAAGTTCCAGAACATGGAGCTCAGGCCTGTGATGGGAGGGGTCCCCCATCTGTGACTAGGGGAACATGAGTTTCAATTTTCAGATAAGGTAACAGAACTGGCCTTTTAGCATGGGGACCCCAATGGACCCACCCAAGTGAGAATGGTCCCTTCCAAACATTTTTATGTACTTCCTTTAGGTTTGTCTTGGAACTCTGTTTCTTTCCTTTCCTTTTCTTTCCTCTTCCTTTCTTTTTTTTCCCCCTGAACCAGGCTCAAGATTATAAATATTCCTCATGTAGAGGCTGCAGATGCTGAAATGACCAGGGAGCCCCCACATGTAAAATTTTAGGATCCTATATATAATTTAAAACCAAAATTTTCACTTTTTTGAAATCACAAAAATAGACACGGTGTGCTGAAAATCAAAATTAGTTTGCTTTGGAAGCTCACAGCCTTTCCGGGTCTGGTTTCCCCGCCCCGGGGGGAGTGAGTTCCTGGCTTATAAGACACAGCTTGGCCCGTAAAAGACACAGGGGTCCATGTGCTGGTCCCCCAGGGAGGGGACCAGGCCTGCTTGAGCCCCAGCCACATTCCTGGAGTAAGCGTGCTGAGGCCACATGGGCCACCTGGAGGATGGAGCTCCTCTGAGGGCAAAGTTCAAGTGTATTTGTTAAATAAATAAATAACATGATTCCTTAATCAACCTCAACAGCAGCAAAGGCAGCGGCAGGATTTTAGCTACAAGTGAGGCCTGGTGGACCCACCCCACCCTCCAAATCCCTTTCCTGCGGCTCCGGCCCTGCCTGCAGCGGCTACTGGGGCAGATGGGGCAGATGGGGCAGGTGGGGCAGGTGGGGCTGCTGGGGCAGGTGGGGCAGGTGGGGCAGGTGGGGCAGGTGGGGCAGGTGGCCCTGGTGGCAGGAGGGCAGAGGCTGGGAGAGTTCCCCGGACCTCTACTTCTGGGAGGAGAGCAGGCAGGAAGCAAGGTCACTGCTGGGAACTGGGGCAGAAGGTATGTCTGGTCCAAGACTGGGGACAAGGCAGCTGTGGAGACAGAGGTCTCAGGGTG
>NW_005871593.1:124881-126038 GCF_000147115.1 Myotis lucifugus | reverse complement strand
GTGCAAGGCAGGCTAAGTTATCAGGTGGATTCACTATCCATAGGAGGGTAACAGTCCTGAATTTGGGCTCAGACCGGGGCCTACATGGAATTAATTAATTCATCCCCCCCTAAATTGTTTGGACCTTGTGCAAGAATTTTAACTCCCAGCCTCAGTTTTCACCTGTGCAAAATGGGAATAATAACAGTCCCTCCCCACCCAGGCTTGTTGTGAGGAATGGGTGAGTGAATGCTGAGAGCGGTCCCTGGCAGGGAAAATGCCCGGTCAACGGCACAGCCTCGGGATTTTTGCTGTTTGTGGGAGAAGGAGCAGTGGAACAAGCGGCCTGGCTTCCTGGGGAGTCTGGGCCCCACCCCTCCGTCACTTTTAGGATCAACACCCTCCCCAAAGCAGGAAGCAAACATACTTTCACCCAAGGATCAAGCAGCCAAGAGGGTACGCAGGGGACTCCATGTCCAAGGGAGGGAACAGTGAGGAGGGGCAAGGCCCTGTCCACCAGCCTCGGCCCCACTGCATCCTCCCGTGGCATGAGGCCCCGCCCCAAGCCAGCGAGGTGGGGCTCGGGCTGCTGGCTGGCGGGAGGACACAGTGGAGGGTGCCTGCCCCTCACAGGGCAGCAGAGCTGGCCCAGAGTACAGGGCAGAGGGAGGGGCCCGCAGGCCTGGGTGCGGGCAGGTTGGCAGTTTTTAAAATTGGGATTTGCCAGGCTTCATGGGATCTCTCTGAGGGGGGTGAGGGCAAATGAGGGTGGAGTTTACAATAGGAGGGGGTGTCTCTCAGATTCAGGAGGTGAGAAAGTGGATGCCAGGAGGGAATGGTGTGCGAGCACTGAACCGGGAGTCACCAACTACCAGGACCCCTTGGTTTAGATCTCAGCTGTGACCGAAGGGGCATATTTACTCTTTTGAGGCCTCAGTTCCTTTACCTATAAAATGGGCATATCGTTCTCAGAGTTACTGCACAGATCCGGCAAGACAAGGCAGGTGAGCACCCTCATGAGGTGACAGCGTGAGGAGGAAGGGGGCGGAGAGGAAGGATGGAGGTGGAAGGATGCTCCCAGCCCCGAGCCCCAGGAGGGCACTTTCTCCAGATTCACTGCTAACCTGAAAATCCCTCCTACAGTTTCATTCCTCCCAGTGAGTAAGTGCGTCGGATTC
>NW_005871593.1:121955-124741 GCF_000147115.1 Myotis lucifugus | reverse complement strand
CACACTCACACACACACACACACACACACACGTTCCTTGACTGACATATACTCAACTCACAGTGTCACACACATACATACAGAGACACAGCCACACATTCTGTGACAAGCGCTCTATCTCTCACCCACGCCCAGGCTCATCCTGGCAGCCAGCCAGTCACACACTAAGATGTCACACACACACACACACACACACACACACACACGTTCCCAGACACAGTATCACATATGAGGTCACAAACACATATGCACTGTCAGACACAATCACATGCTGAGATGTCTCACACACAGTGACACACACAGACAGACTGTCACACGCACAGGGTCATGTACAAGCACTCAGAGAAATAGGCCCATATAGCCCTTACCCCCTGGTCTGTCTCTCAGTTTCTCTCCCTGTTTCTATGTCTCTGTATCTCTCTAACACACACACACACACACACACACACACACACACACGAGTGTGTATAAAGGCAGGTAGCAGCTAAGGCGTCAGAGGGCAGGATGTAATTTGCTGGTTGCTCCTGCCCCAGCAGCCACCTGGGCCCATGTCCAGGAGTGAGCCCAGCTCAGAGCACCATCCACGCTGACCGCGGTGCACCCTGGACTCCCTCCGTCCTCCACTGGGGTGCAGAGCTGGGCCTCCACAGCCCCTCTCCAAGCCCTAATCTGCTGCCTCGGGGAAGGCTTCCCGATTCCCGAGGACAAATGGGTCAGTTCTGCCAAGTGGCCGAAGCTGTCTCAGGTGCCAGTGTCTCCGTGCTCTCATACCCTACTTACAGAGGAGGAAACTGAGGTTGGGGATGGTCGGTGTCCCATCCAAGATCACCAGCTGATAGACTCAATATGTGAACCAGGTTTGTCTGGTTCTAATTTGGGTGTCAAAGGCCTCCCTGTCCCCCAGCAGAGAAGCTCCCTCACAGGGGCTTGGGGAGGCCAGGAGCAGGGTGGGTGGGCCTTCCCAGCAGCAATGGAGAAGCCTAGGTTCCTTCTTCAGAGCTCACCCCCCTGCCTGCAGGGGCCGCTTCCTGACCTGACCGCAGAGCTCCCTGTGGGACCTGCCTTCAGTCCAACCTGGGCAGCCAGGTACTAGGCGCCAGTCCGGCCCCACACCCCTTGCTCCTCTCTGATCCTGAACCACGGGGCCACCTTACACAGGGAACCTTCTTTTCTGAGCTCCCGCTCCCCCCATCAGTGGCCTGGAGGGGGTAGCTAGTCTTGCCAACCTCATGAACAGAAAATAGAATGTAAAATTTACCTTTTTTTAGTCTTATATGCGGGCATGAGGCTGTCACAATCATTGCGGTCTCATCTCAAAGTCCCTGTCCCTCACATCTCCACGGTAGCCGGGGATGCTCAGGGCCCCCCAACAAGAGCACGCCCCAGGCGGCACCATCTCTGCTCAGAGCCTGGCTCACCCTGCCCTTCCCTGCCTCCAGCCTTGCTATGGCCCCAGGATATTGGGCTTTAGCCTTCGCCCAGGGCTGAGGAATGAGGGGATCAGAAGGAAGGGCAGGTTCAAGGAGCCTGTCTCCTCTGGGGAAAGGAAGGAACTCTGGGGAGAAGACAGGCAGCCTCCAGAACCTCTCCTCTTCCCTGAATCCAGCCCATCTACACACCCGGCCTGGAGCAGGATGGAGCCCCACCCCACCTTCGCCCAGGAGAGGAGGTGAAGGTGAGGGAGAGGCAGGTCATGGGCCTGCAAGAGCACCAGGGAAGCCAAGGCCTGGCTGAGGGGTTGAGGGAGATGCTGTGTGTGCCTGTGGGGGTGAGGGGGGTGGAGGTAGGGGGGTGTCTCCTATGGCCAGAGGCAGTAGCTGGCTGGGGGACAGGGACACAGAGGGCATCTGGAAAGGAACTTGGGGGCTGAAAACGGGCTGGCACCTTAGCTGGGAGGCACATCTGTCTACATCTGGATTCTAAGGGGTGGAGTAGGCCCCCACCAGGGCAACAGCCCCTCCTCCTGCCTCCCACCTGTGCTGGGACGGGTTCCAAGGCCTGTATAGGCACCCGCACTCCCCGCAGCTCTGGGTTCGTGGGGTCTGGGGCTGGGAATGGGAGGCGATGGAAGGGACAGTTGCCAACACAGGACAGGCCACCCAAGCCTGTGCCTCCTCTCTGCTCAGGCGTCTCACAGCGTCTTAGGACAGCCCCCTTCCCAAATGCAGGCTGACCACACGGGGCTGGAGACCGGACAGGCAGGGAGGCGGTGGGGGCCATGGAGGGGGCTTCAGCGGTCCTCCCCGGGGCCTGCTCTCCAGCGGAGAGGAGGCCAAGGTGTCTGCCTGTCTCAGGATGCGCTCTGGTGTGTGTTGTCCACCAGGGGGTCAGAAGGGGGCTCAGGCTGGTGTAGGGGGGCCTGCTGCCTCCAGGGGGGCAGGAGCCTCCAGCCTGCTTGCCGCAGGGGCTGGGGGGAGTGTGCGTGTGACAAATTCCATCTGCGAGGTCACCAGGAAGGACGGTGCTGCTCACCGCAGGGTCCCTGGGGCTATGAGTCAAAGGCTGCGCTGGGGGCCCACACCCCGCCCCCTCCGTCCCCAGCGCCTTCTCTGGGTCTCAGGGTCTGCGACCAGCCAGGGGCAGCTGGGGGTGGCACTGCGGGCAGGGGTCGGGGCGCAGCGGGGCGGGGCCGGGTCGGGCGCAGGGGAGAGGCTGAGGCCGGGGAGGGGCGAGCCGGGCCGGGCCGGGCCGGGCGGCGGGCCCGGGTCCGAGGAGAAGGAGTTGGGAAAGTGTCTGGGAGACGCGGCGCCAAGTCAGCGCCGGGCGGCCGCGGGGCAGCTGGCTCCC
>NW_005871593.1:116978-120782 GCF_000147115.1 Myotis lucifugus | reverse complement strand
CCTACTGCCCAGGGGCAGGAAAGGGGATCCCCACCCACCACCACCACCACCACAAGAACTGGGACCTGCCCGCGGCATGTGGAACATTCCGAGGGGAAAGAGGTTCTGTTGGAGTAGGTCCTGGGGAGAGAACAGAGCTTAAAGCCCAGAGGAGGCCTGGTCTAGGGGAGGAGGAAGGGGGAGGGGGAGGAGAGAGGGGGGAGAGGTAGAGGCTGGGGAGAGGAGGGGAGGGTTGGAGGAGGATGGGGGCAGGAGGGGAAGGGAGACAGCCAGTGGCCCCATTCCATTCTCCTCTCCAGCAAGCTCCTCTCCACCGCCCGGGAGCCCTTCACTCCCGCCTCTCCCTGAAGTGGGCCTCACAGTCACTGTGTGTCACTAGGGTGTTTGTTCAGCTGCACAGGACAGAGACCCCAAACCACAATGGCGATCAAGGGCTGGGTCCTAAAAGTGAGGCTGGGGTTTCGGGGCAGGACTGGAGCATGGCTGCTGAGCACCAGTCCCGGGCTCTCCTGGCCGCCACCTCCTCCTGGTCCCCAGCTCCCACCTAATGCTCCAAGGTGCTGCTCTGCCCCGGCCCCAGCCTGACACCCACACTCCAGGCAGCAGGGGAAGGGGAGACGGTGCCCCACATCCCGCAAGGACACACCCTGAGAGCCCCAGTTGTCAGACCCACCCATTGGCCAGGACTTAAGACACCTGGGCAGTCGAAGGGGCTGGGAAAAGTGCCTTTGATTCCAGGCAGCCACTGGCAAGGTTACATCTTGGGCCTTTTATTACTGTAAAGGAAGGCAAATACAGTTGATTCTTGAACCAGAAGGGTCTGGGGTGCTGACCCCCTCAAAGTAAAACAATCCACGTGTCAATAACTTTTGACTCCCCCAAACTGTCATCGTTCCCTGGCATCTGCGTCCCTTGAGTCGCTCCTCTCAGGGATGCCCAATCCCTGGATGCTAAGGTCTCATGTACGATGGAGGAGAACGATGCTTACAGTCCGCCCTCCACACCCACGCTGCCCAACCACAGATCAAAACTGCGAATTTCTACCTGCTGTTGGTTGAATCTGCAAATGGGCAACTTGGGGATCGAGAAGGCCAATGGTATAGTTATGGGGGGACATCCACGTGCAAGTGGACCTGTGCAGTTCAACTCTTGTTGTTCAGGGCCAAGTGTACATCTATCTAGATCAGCGGTTCTCAACCTGTGGGTCGAGACCCCTTTGGGGGTCGAACGACCCTTTCACAGGGGTCACCTAAGACCATCGGAAAACACATTTATAATTACATATTGTTTTTGTGATTAATCACTATGCTTTAATTATGTT
This sequence comes from Myotis lucifugus, assembly GCF_000147115.1. Taxonomy (NCBI): domain Eukaryota; kingdom Metazoa; phylum Chordata; class Mammalia; order Chiroptera; family Vespertilionidae; genus Myotis; species Myotis lucifugus. Next base: position 119,461 of record NW_005871593.1, on the reverse strand, counting down.
CAATTTATAACAATGAAAATACATCCTGCATATCAGATATTTACATTACGAATCATAACAGTAGCAAAATTACAGTTATGAAGTAGCAACAAAAATAATTTTATGGTTGGGGGTCACCACAACATGAGGAACTGTATTAAAGGGTCACAGCATTAGGAAGGTTGAGAACCACTGATCTAGATGGATAGGTGGATGGCTAGATGGATGGATAAGACAGAGAGACACACACACACACACACAGAGAGAGAGAGAGAGAGAGAGAGAGAGAGAGAGAGAGATAGCTGGCTATTGAGAACAACTTGCAGGCTCTACTCTGCCAGGGTGGAGGGTGAGGAGAGGAGAGGACAGAGGAAGATCAGAGGCAAGAAAAGTATTCAGACTGAACTAGGTCTTCACTAAGAGCTTATCAACCTCCAAATTACATCTATTCGTAAATGTCTACTGAACACTGAATGAGGCCCCCCACCCCCACCGTAAAGTGGAGACGGTCTGTCCTCAGGGAGAGTCTACCCTGATGCAGGAGGGGGCATCACACAGTGACCTGGCAGCACGCAGATTACAGTGACAGTCATGGCCAGCAGGTGCTCGGGAGCCTGCCCTCAGCACGTGAAAGACCATCCGCCCTCGGCCTGGGCTTTCTCCGACTGGGAGGGGAGCCCTGTGTTCCCCTAGGAGCGGCTCTTGAGCGTGAAGGGACAGGAGTGGTTCGATAAGTGCCCAGCTCCTCACCACGGGATCGGACAGCTCAGGTGGGTACCACCGTCTCCCCGACGCCCTGAGCGGAAAACTGCTCAGGAATGCACCTGCTCTTGGCTTCCTCCCCTGGCCTGTCTCCCTTCTCACTTCCCAACGGCCGTGCTTCCTGGGGGCCCCTCCCAAACAGACACGAACTGCTTGCCTTCAGTCCTCCTCGTTGGGCTTGCTCCTGGGAGAGCCCCGCTGAAGACGGTGGGCATCTGAGGGCACCCAGGGAGGGGGTGGCCCCTGAGCCCAGAGACACGGGGAGCAGATTACTCAGCCTCTCCTTCAGCACCTGGAGCCCAAGCCTCTGCATTTGCACCACCGCCGCCTCTATTTGAGCATGTGCCACCCGGAATGATCCCTGTCTCCCCATCAGTCAGGCTTCGAGCAGCTGCAGCCTGTTTCAGAACTGGCCCAGGCCTGCACCCAGTCAGTGCCCAGTGTCCCAGTGTTCGCAGACCTCCCGGTTCTGTCTCGGGTATGCTGGGCGATGCCGGGTGCCATGGGGGGGTGGGGGGCGGCGCGCCCTAGAGCTGCTGGAGAAGGTGCATTGACACGTGGCAGCACTGTCTCCCCAGCGTGTAAGGTAAGGGAGCTTCAGAGTGGGCCCGAGGTCTGACTCCTTTCTTCTGCCACCTGCCTGCTCTCCCTCCCTCCTTACCTGGTCTCCTGCCCTCATCCCTCGGCCTGTCCATTGGTTCCCACCCCCAGGACCAAGTCCTCCAAACTCATTAGCAGCTAAGGGATCAGCTTGGCTCTGCCCGCAGCTTCCCTCCCATCTCCTTGCAGCGTGGCCCCTTCTTTTTGAAGTGTCCTCACCCACCCTGCCCGCCTGAGCTCCTACTCAGGCTTCGGGACCGGCTCCGGCAGCCCCCTCTCTACGAAACCTTGGAGAGGCAGCATAGGGTCTTTTGTCAGCCTCAAGCACCCTGGAAGGCTCCCCTAAACATGCTTCTCCTCCACTCTCAGAGCCTCAGCGGAGGGGTCACCCCCACCTGGAAGCGTTCCGTGATTCCTCTCCCTCCTTCAATTCCGCAGGGCCCGGGCCCTTGTGCTTACTGCCGCCTAGGCACGTTGGAACCTCTTGAGTGTTTGCTGGCTAATTCCTTGGTTTCCCCCAATAGGAGTCTTGTTTTACTCCTCTCTGTGCCCACAGCACCCAGTGCCACGCTTGGCACATGCGAGGTGCTCAGCGACTCTTGTTACCGTGTCCTGTCGCCATCCCCTTATGACTTTCCCTCACTAGACTGTGAGCTCCGGAGGGGAGATGTTTCTGCCTTCTCTCCTGGACATCTGGCCTCAGCCCAGGCCTGGCACGTAGCAGGCGCTCCATGACGTTTGTCCCAATGGAGGTGTGTCCATCCAGGTCCATAGCAGGTGCTCAGAAACGTGTCAGAAGGAGGATGCGCTGGGAGAGAGGACAGATGTGCTGGGGAGTCCGTCCTGTCCCCTCCACACTGCGGGCAGGGCCCCGAGCTCCGGCCCTGCGATGGTCTGAATGTTTGTGGCCCCCAACCCACATGAGGGCAGCGCCCTTATGAATGGGACTGGTGCCCAGGGACTCCCCGCCCCTCCCACCTGCGAGGGCAGGAAGAACAGCCACCAGTGAAGCAGAAAGTGGGCTCCGACCAGACACCAAAGCCTGCCGCTGCCGTGATCTTGGATTCCCGCCTCCAGGACTGTGAGAACGCGTGTTGTTGTTTATAAGCCGCTCAGTCGGTGTATTTTGTCCTAGCAGCCCA
>NW_005871593.1:108976-116878 GCF_000147115.1 Myotis lucifugus | reverse complement strand
TCAGGAATTATAGGGGGTGCCAGAAGAGAGAGAGAGCAAGATATTGAAAACCTATTTGGAGAAAATAATGACAGAAACTTCCCCTACCTGGTGAAAGAAATAGACTTACAAGTCCAGGAAGCGCAGAGAAACCCCAAACAAAAGGAATCCAAAGAGGACCACACCAAGACACATCATAATTAAAATGCCAAGGCTAAAGACAAAGAGAGACTCTTAAAAGCAGCAAGAGAAAAAACAGTTAGTTACCTACAAGGGAGTACCCATACGATTGTCAGCTGATTTCTCAACAGAAACTATGCAGGCCAGGAAGGGAGTGGCAAGAAATATTCAAAGTGATGAATACCAAGAACCTACAAACCAAGATTACTTTATCCAGCAAAGCTATCATTCAGAATTGAAGGTCAGATAAAGAGCTTCACAGATAAGAAAAAGCTAAAGGAGTTCATCACCACCAAACCAGTATTATATGAAATGCTGAAAGGTATCCTTTAAGAAGAGGAAGAAGAAAAAGGTAAAGATACAAATTATGAACAACAAATATGCATCTATCAACAAGTGAATCTGAAAATCAAGTGAATAAATAATCTGATGAACAGAATAAACTGGTGAATATAATAGAATCAGGGACATAGAAAGGGAGTGGACTGACTATTCTTGGGGCGGGCAAGGGGTGTGGGGGATGCGGGAAGAGACTGGATAAAAATCGTGCACCTATGGATGAGGACAGTGGGTGGGGAGTGAGGGCAGAGGGTGGGGTGGGAACTGGGTGGAGGGGAGTTATGGGGGGAAAAAGAGGAACAAATGTAATAATCTGAATAATAAAGATTTAATTAAAAAAAAGGAGCAAAAAAAAAAAAAAGAAAACTTGGTTTTCAGATGATCCTCAGGAACGGGAAGGGGAGCAGCTGCTGTGGGCATCTGGGGAAAAGATGCTGCGAGGCTGGCCCTCGGAGACAGTCCCCTGGCAGGCCACCCCCCTCCTTTGTCCCTGGCTAAGGAGACCGCTCTCCTCAGGACGGAGACCTGGCCAGTGGGTGGGGGACCGAACCTTTCACTAGGAAAGATGGAGAGGGAGGGAGAGGGGAGGTGGAGACAACAAAGGCGGAGGGCGAGGCAGGGAGAAGAAAAGGGGGGCGAGAAGGACCGGTGTCTCTTGACCGTATAGCTTGGGTTCCTTTCCAAGCTCCAGGTTCCTTTGAATGTGTTTATTTTCCAAAACTGAAGATCATATCCCTCTTCTGGGGGACTAGATGGGGAAAGAGCCAACATTTTTAGCTGAATATAAACACACATGGGAACACACACACACACACATACTTACACACGTCAGTCTTGGATTCAAATCCACTTCATTTGCTCACTGAACATCTCTGAGCCTCAGTCTGACCATCTATAAACTGGGTTAATAAGAAAGGTCACATTTACTGAGCCCCTGCCTTCAGCCAGGCACTGTCCTAGGAGCCACGCGAGTGTTGCTTCATTAATGCTCCCCACCCCCCACACCCCGGTTGTCGCCCCTAGAATCGGAAGACCTGCTGCTGAGAGACGGCAGAGACCCAGGAGCAGGCCCGGAATCTGCCTTGTGCCAGGAGAGCCAGGCTGCCAGCAGCTCCGGGGCCAGCTGTGTGTCTAGGGAGGATGCCCCTTTAGGCACAGGCTTCATCCTCGGCCTCCTGCTTCTCCACTCTGACCCCACCCTTGGCCCCTGACCCAGAGCTTCTAGAGCAGCCCTGGGTTGTGAAGTGGCATCATTTAATCCACACTGTTCTGATGAGGATCCTGAAGCACAAAGCCTGGATCCCAGAGGGTTTAAAATGGCCTGAGAGAGCCTAGATGTAACCCCCAGAGCCTGGCACACAGCAGCCTTCAGTAAATGGCAGCGCCTACACCACTGTCATCCCGGCCCTCGGTCTCCCCAACTGGGGTTGCACCAGCTGCCCCAGGTCTCAGCAGGGGCAGGGGCAGGGGCAGGGGCTGGCTCAGTGCATCCTTCCCACCCAGGTGGCTACAGCCCAACCCAGCGCTGGGGGAGGGAGGAGGCCGGCTGGACCAAAGAGGCCCTTGCCTGTGTGGTGCCACCATCGCTGTGCCCCCTCAATGTCCAGCCGAATTTCCCAGGTGCTGGGTCCTGTCCAGCTCTGGGCAGCCGGCTGGGGAGGATTTACAGCCTCGAGCTCCACTGATTACTGCTGTCTCGGGTGAATGCAGCCGCCGTATTTCCAAAGTGTCACGCATCCCTTTCATGCCTGGCACCTCCTTCCACGTCACAGGGAGGGAAACGGAGTCCCGCAGAGTCTGGGATGTGCTTGAGCTCAGTGAGCGAGGAGTTGGCAGGGTTCGACCCTCTGGACCAACGAAGAGAAAAACTTTAAGGTGAGAAGAGCAAAGTCCCTTTCCCTTCTCCACGTGGGGAGAAGGTGAGAGAACGCCCAGGGCCAGAGGGAGGAGGGGGATGAGCAGAGCGCTGAACCAGGGAGACACCAGGAGGGGCCTGAGCCGCCTCCTCTCTTCCTTTCGACAGGAGGACTGCGTGGCTGAGCTGGCTGCGTGCTCCCAGAGGCTGGCGCACAGCTGCTGCGGCTGGTTTCCCGGGGCTGCTGTGACGAAGTACCTCAAGCGAGGTGACAAACGGGGACATGTATTAGTATTGTCTCAGCTCTGGGAGCCAGAAGCCGGAAATCAAAGTGTCAGCAGGCTGGCTCCTTGCGAGGCCGAGGCGTGAGTGGTCTGGCCTCAGGGGGTCCTGGGCTCGTGGCTGCCCTCTAACTCCTCGCTAACTGACCTCTGTCTTTACATGTCTGCCCTCTGCATGTCCCTCTGTGTCCAGCTCCCCCTTTGGGATTAGGGTGCCGGTCATTTGGGATTAGGGCCCACCCTAATGACCTCATTTTAACTCAATGACCTCTATAGAGACCCTGTTTCCAAACAAGGCCACATTCTAAGTTACTGGGAGTTTGGACGTCAAGATATCTTCTTGGGCCCGACTCAGTGGTTGAGCGTTGACCTATGAACCAGGAGGTCATGGTTTGATTCTCATTCAGGGCACATGCCCAAGTTGCTGGCTCGATCCCTAGTAGGGGGCGTGTAGGAGGCAGCCAATCAATGATTCTCTCTCATCATTGATGTTTCTATCTCTCTCTCCCTCTCCCTTCCTCTCTCAAATCAAATTTTAAAATATTTTGTAAGAAAAGTAAAAAGATACAACTCAACCCCTGGCACACCCAGACCACATCTCCCAGGCTCCCTTGACGCGTAGTGACCCAAGGAACGTGCAGGAAATTGATAGACGTTCCCAAGCTTGGCCCAGGAAGCCTCCCACACAGTCCTCCACACCTTCTCCCCCTCCATCTTCCAACTGGACACGGAAGACCCCCCAAGGCCCCCGGGGACACCTCCACGGCCCCCGGGGACTGTGGAACCACAGGACAGAGGAGCCTGGGTCCTGAGTGACCGCTCAGAGCAGGTTCCTGTAACCTGCGTTGGGCTTCGTCGTGCTGAGCTGCCGAGATTTGGGAGCTGTTTGTCGCTACAGTTAGCTCCCCTCACAAACACAGCTGGCAGGCGCCCCTGTGTCTGTCGGCGGACGGGCTAGTCCTTCTGAGAGGCTTCTGATGGTCCCCTCTTTGTAGCTGCCATGAGGTGAATGGGGCTGCTTCTCTGGGCCCGTCTCCTTCCTTGGTCCCCTCCCCTGGTCCCCTTTCCTCTGATGGTGTAGGAAGGGGCTCGGAGTCTGTGGGACATGGCTCCTGGGCCTGGAGAGCAGACCCTTCCTTCTTACCCACATGGCTCCACCTATGGTCCCCCCTGGCTGCCCCCCCTGGCAGCCTTCTCCTCTGGAAAGGAGGGGGCCGGGGAGGGAGTGGTTACGGCAGAGCCCACATCGTCCCTTCGCAGAGTTACAGGCTGCAGAAGAGGAACCATGCCAACCCTCGCGCCTGGACGTCTGATGAGAAGGACGCGTCACACTGGCTTCTCACCGCGCACTTTCACAAATCCGCTGTGACCAAAATGAGATTTGAAACCAACGCCAGCCCGAGTCTAAAATGAGAGGGGTCATCAGTCCGGCAGCTAAACGCCCACGGCAGGCGGCCTCGTCCTGTCCCAGCTGCTCCCCTCTCACAGCGTCAGCATCTCAGCCCAGCCCGCCACAGGCTTCCCGGCCTGGGAGGAAACGGTCGGCAGAGAAGCCGATGGGCCCCGGGGCCGGGGGTGTGGGCCACCGCCAGGGCTGCGTCACGGTCACTGCAGAGCCTCCTCAGGGTCCCCTAGGGCAAGGAGCAACCAGCAGGCAGGGCGGGCGGGACCAGCAGCAGCCTGACCCTCCTCCGGGAGCTTGACACTCGGACACTCTCAGACAGGACCAGGTCACCCCCTCAGCTCTGCATAAAGGGAATGTGAGAGCCCACCCACTCCCTTCTCCTGAATCATAGGAAACCAACGCCAAACAGACAGTCAGAAAGTGCTAGGCCGCCCCTGCCCATTAACCTACACCATCGCCTGGGTGGTCTGAGTGTGGGCTGGGCAGCCATCCCGGCCCCCAGGCCTCACAGGTCCCACCAGGAGCCGGGCTGAAGCGGCCGCAGCCATCAGATGTCTCCCCCACCTCCCCAGGCTCACGGCCCAGAAGTTCCCGCACCATCTCTGGCCGTTCATTCCTCGGTCCTGTCTGACATGTGGGCCTTAGGGGAATGGGAGTCCCCTCGGTGGCTGTGTTCTGACCGCTCGACCTGCCCGGCGGTGACATTTCCCCGAGGACCGATCCATCGTATCTTCCCCCTCCCAAGGCCAGGTCACGACCAGTTCCTCCCCTCCCGAAGGCCCCGGTTCCTAACGCACTCGGCCACGCTCCGGTTTCTGGCTCATTTGCCAAACGGGATGGCAAACAAGCTGATGAACCTGCTCAGCACCTAATGGCTCAGAAGTCCAGTCCCCAGCGGCCCCGGCGCTCTCAGGGGAACTCCGCCGGTGTGCGCACAGGATTAATTCCAAGCGCGGCCGTTTTCCATAGGAAAGTGGACAAACACCTCTCCACGAGGAACACGGATGACCCGGGGGCTGTGGGAGGCCGGGAGGCCCAGGCGTCCGGGAATGAGAGGCCGTGGGGCTTTGGCGGCACCGCAGGCTGGGCTCTCGGTGGAGGTCAGCTCCAGGGCTCAGACCTTGAAATTCACGGCAGTAAACTGAAGACAAGGAGGGGTCCTTGCCATCAAGCCAGGCTGCCGGGTCCAGGACACGATGATTGAACCCCTGAAGGTCAGTCTCCTTTCTCTGTGCATCGGGGAGTTGGAGCTCACTGCCTTCCTTCTGGGGGTGCCCCTCACAGACCAGGTTGTGAAGATCATGCTCGTGCAAACGCAGACCTAGGTGGGCCAGCGGGCCAGGGTCAAGGCGATGGCAGCCACTGGGGACGACAGCGTTCATGACAATGTGGGTGTCATGTGGCCCGAGGAGGTAGCCCTGCCATCTGGTGGCCTTCACCCTGGCCATGCTCTCCATCTCCTGGCGCAGCGGGACCCCGGGAGGACCGGCTTCGCACGCGGCCACCGTGCTGCCCCGGCGTTGTCTCGGCCCCTGGCCCAGGGGGCCCCTGCAGACCACAGGCCGGGGCCCGCTCTGCCGGCTTTGCCGAGGCCACTTCAGGGTCATGTCCAAGGGCCACAACTCTGGAAAGAGACGTTGCTCGAGTCTCCCACCAGGAAGTCACTGCCCTCCACCAGAGTATCCAGGGGTGGCCACTTTATGGTGCTGTTGCACAAGAAAATTTGGTGAGTCCAGCCGGTGTGGCTCAATGATTGAGCGTCGGCCTATGACCCTGGAGGTCAGGGTTTGATTCCAAGTCAGGGCTCTTGCCCAGGTTGCGGGCTCAATCCCCAGTGTAGGGTGTGCGGGAGGCAGCTGATCAATGATTCCCTCATCATTGATGTTTCTCTCTCTCTCCCTCTCCCTTCCTCTTTGCAATCAATAAAAATTATGTTTTTTTAAAAAAGAAAAGGAAACTCAGTGAATTCAACCTGAAAGCAAACCAACCAACAAAACCTCCGGACAGGTGCTGAGGAGCCAGCGCTGGTACGGGCTCCCTGCTCCCACCTGCGCAGGGGAGGCCTGGCCAGGGCTGGGGAAGGCCTGGGCGCCCACCCTGGGTCTTCCTCTGTGTTCCTTCGTCCCCTAAAGCAGACTGGCTCAGCTCTCCGGTCTCGACTTCCTCGTCTGTCTAGTAACCTCTGCCTTGGCCTGCTCACAGGCTTGTGGTGAAGGTCAAATAAGATTATGATGTGCACACGCTTTGGAAACTACAAAGCGCCATTTAGATATAAGGAAGCACCCCAGTCCCACCCACATCACTCTTGACTCCCCACGCGCCAGGCTTCCCTCCCATCTCTCCCCACAGTCCCCCGCGGCCAACGCAGATGTGCTGTGGTTTAAACTGGGCTGCCGTCCATGTCTGGCCTTGCTCTGGCTGTGCCCTCCCCTTAGCATGCTCTTCTTCCCATTTTCCTTTGGCCAAATCCATTCCACCCTCCCCCCCCCTCCTGCTCAGCCTAAATTCAACTTCCTCCAAGGGTCTGGCGCCATCCTCCCTCAGAAAAGTCAGCTCCCTCCTCTGAGCCCCTGCGTCCAGGGCATCTTAACGCAGTGACCACCCTGCCCCCCACTGTGTGTAGTGGGTGCCCTCCGATGGCACGTGCCGAGGGCAGGGCTCCTCTGGCATCCCACCCCCACATCTCGAGTAGCAGCGAGTTGGAAAGGACCTCAAGAGGTAATCAATGTGACGGGGCCCGGAGGCAGAAGGTGCGTGTGGCCGAGCTCCAGGGAACGGGTCCATAATCATCTCTTGACAGAGAAGCCCAACTTCAAAGCCTAGCAATTTTAGATTATATTTGCATTGGAGGCTTTTAAAATAACGAAACTTTAGATTTATGTTTATGTGAACAGATGTGGAAGGGAAATCAATTTCTCACAGGATTGGCTTATTTGTTTTTATCGCAGCGCTAAATATTAGGCACCGAGTGACAAATTAATACATAAATCGGCGTGGGGATGCAGCACGCACGGCCCGAGACGGGAAGGAGTGGGGAGCCGCGGGTCCCTCCCGCGCGGCCTGTGGCAGGTGTCCGCACGCCTGTCAGCTCCCCGCTGAGGTGCTGGCGGTGAAGGCAGCGCTCGTGGACAGCTCTGAGCGGGCCCAGCCTGCTCCACACGAGAGGAAACCTGCTCATACAGGTTTTGGGGACACGGAGCATGGGAGGCTGGCTCCCAGCTTTTCTGGGACTGCAGGACGGACGTCAGGAGAAAGGGCCGCGGCACCCTGGCCCCCTCCCACCGTGCCCTCTTCTGGGATGGGAGGAAGAGCGTGGAGAAACATCCCAGGCTGGCGCCGGCCATGGTGTCCTCGGCCCGGGGAGCTGCCCATTCCCAGTGGCCACCTGCCACCCCTGGCGCGGCTCCGGAGGAGTCCTGTGCACAAGCAAAGTGTGAGCGGGACCTTCCTCCTGCGGGATCTGCCCCTGGGAGGGCAGGTGGGCATGAGAGGCAAGGGCAGGGCTCATCTGCTCAGCCCCTGGGCCACCTGTCCCACAGCCCAGGGTCCCACGGCCAGGGCCCCGGGACCTGCTAGGGGACACCGCACTGACTGCCGGCCACTGAGGACTGGCTGGGGCTTCCGGAGAAAGCAGACCAGGCAGAAAGAGCAAATCTGCTCTCCAGAAAAATTCCGTAAACATGGAAAAAAACTAAAAGTGACTACTTTCCCCAGGAGAGGAGATGACACATAAAAGACAAAGCTTCTGACGTGGCCTTGCTAATGCCAGGCAGTTGGTTCTCTGCTCCGGGGAGGGAGGGAGGCAGAGGGATGGAGGCAGAGGGAGGGGGGCACAGGGAGGGAGGCAGAGGGAGGGAAAAAGA
>NW_005871593.1:102592-108197 GCF_000147115.1 Myotis lucifugus | reverse complement strand
CATGGCAATCAAGGGTGGAGTGTTCAAAGATTATGCCTCCGTTTTGCAGTCAGAGCCAGATGCTGGGAGAGGGAAGCAAGGGAATTGACAAATTTTCTTCCATGTGCTCAAGGTACAAAGACATTTTCTAAGGCAAAATACAGTTCTGTCCTTCAGAACTTCTTACGGCTCTGAGAAAAAGAGCAATTAAGAACGGATGCTTTCAGAGCTCAGCTGTCTTTGTGTTTGGGGGTGTTTTCCCAATCTGTCCTGTTACTCCGCTCAGCCGGGGATCACCTCCCTCGGTCCCCACCACTTCAAGGGCTCCAGAAACTCCTCATTTCAGGGACATGCAGAGGTGAGAAGTACCTGGCTGAGCCCGTGGAGATCCGAGGAGGAGAGGGAGCAAGGGAAAGGGTGTTCATGATTTGTTTCCAGATCAAAGGAGGCGGAGAAAGAGGGTGAGAGGGGACCAGGGAACGTGCGGAGGGAGAAAGGCATGGCCACGGACGTGCTGCCCACGTCCCCCTCGGTCCAGCTCTCCTCCCCGGCTGCTAGGAGTGTCCACTGCCGTGGGCCGGCAGCCCCACGTGGGACCTCCTTCAGGGCCCTGCTCGCTCCCCCGCTGGGGAGGGCGGTGGCTGAGGCCTTTGCTGTGACTGCATCGCACCCAGCTTCTCCCTCCGCCCAGTCCTGCCTCCTTCCCTCCCCCACGGGTGGTGTCCCGAGAGCTCTGCACACACATCTCCAGCCGAGTAGGTCGGTGTCCAGAGAACCTGACCTAAGACAGGGAGCAGGGCAACATTTGTAGTGTTTTGAAGGGGTAGACAATTTATATCAACTATAGAAAAGGCTCACACGCCGATGTCTGTCCAGCCCTGGGTAGCGGTGGGCGGAATCATTATCCATCAATACCAGGCGTGTTTCTGGCTTTATGCTCTACAGCCATACCTCGTTTTATTGCACTTAGCTTTATTGTGCTGCGAAGATATTGCGTGTTTGACAAATTGAAGGTAAGAACGACCCTCCACCGCCAAAAAGATTACAACTCACTGAGGGCTCAGATGATGGTTAGCATGTTTTAGCAATAAAGCATTTTCACATTAAGGTATGTACATTTTTAGACATAATGCCATTTATACTTAGACTACAGCATAAATATAACTTTTATTTGCACAAGGAAACCAGAAAAATTGTGTGATTCACTTTATTGCAGTATTCGCTTTATTGCAGTGGTCTGGAACCATACCCCCAACATCTCCAAGGTAGGACTGTATGTCCTAACTCTTCCCAGACTATTGTCATGTGACATCTTTTTATATCTAAAGCAGGGTCAGGTTTAAACCCTACAAAAATCACTGAAGATTCCATTAGACACCTAGGAGTAAGCCGTCGAGTTACTTTGTGAGTAGCTCTTTGGCTTTTTAAATGGAAAGGATCTCCATCGTTCCCTAATTGTGTTTTTTTACTTAGGTTAGTGAATTGTTTTTTCACTCTTGGCTCTCATTTATCCTTTGCCGAATTGTGTTCTTTAAACTAACATCTCAGTTCCTTTTTTTTCTTTTGCACGTGGACAAGGAAGCCACCCAGCAGGGGTTCTGTGTCCCAGGACTAGACCCCGGGCTTCTAGAGCTGATTTCTCCAGCTGCTGCCAATCCACAACGTACCTGCTGGTCTTGAAGGGTCAAGAAAGCCAGGAAGAGCCCGGGGAAGAGCATGCAAAGGGAACCTACTCATTCCCTTAAAAGTTCCTGAATTTTAAATGCGCGTTTGTTTGCACACATGCAAATGCTGATACCTGCCTGGCAGTCTCTCTTTTATGCACGTTATCTTTTCCACCCAGATGATCACAGCTGTTCAAACCAGCGAGTCGGGGAAGCATAGATTCACTATTTTCTGTGCACGATTGTGAATTTGAGAGGTTTATGCAATAGCCTCTGGCTTTACAAATAAAATCTAGGCAGCCCTGCGAAGGTCACCAGAGCACGGACCAGAGTCACTCAGCCTGGGTGCGAATCCCAGCTGTCACTCACTGGCTGTGACACCTTGGACGAGTTACTTCTCTTTCCTGTGCCTCCGTTTCCTCATTTGTGGGATGGAAATGACCAGACATGATAGGGTTAGCATAAGGGTCACACAGGCTAATTCAGGTCCGCTGCATAGACCAATGCCTGGCATTTGGTAACCCCGTATTATTAACCCACAGACTTCATCATGAGCAAAGGCAAACACACAGATGTTTGAGTCTTTCTTCAGGGAGCTGGCAGTTATGTATAAGCACATGGCCAAGAAAATGGCTCTTTTCCCAAAAGCAATGACAGAAGAAACATCTGACCAGACTTTCCAGGCTATAAACTGCTTTATCTTTCAACTCTTCCTGCTTGATTTCTGAATTCCCAAATTTTACCTCCATGAAGTCTTTCAAATGACTTGCTTTACTTCCAAGCGAATTGTCTTCTCTCTAGTTCCAGCCTCGTTTCCTCTGGTTTGGTCCAGAGCAACAGCCTCCTCACTGGCCTCTCACTCCCACTCCTGCAGCTGCCCTGAGCCATCCACGATCCCTGCTCCTCCCCCGCCCATCCCCCCACCCCCCGTGTTCTGGACCCTCCCAACATGGCCCACCTGACAGCCCTTCCCTCCCCATCACTGGCTTACATTTACCACTCAAATCGGGGTACGTTCACTGTTCCATTCAATCACCACTTACTGGGGTGCCAAAGGCCAGACTCGGCTTTCAAGAAGCTTGGTATCGAGTGAGGAGACAGATATATGTTATTGATTCCTAGGATTGAAATGGTTACATTCGGTTGCAACCAAAATGCAGCGGGAGCAATAAACCCTACCTGGGGGAGTCCTCACAGAGGGTGGAGAAGGAATTGGGTGGCACAGAGAGGACTTTCTTTACAGCCTTATTGAGGTATAATTGAAGTACAGTAAACGGCACATTTTGACACTTGTGAAACCTTCACCACAACCAAGAGAATGAACACGTCTATCACCTCCAGTGTCCTCCTGCCCTTTTGCAATTCTTTTCCCAGGCAACCGCTGGTCTGCTCTGCCACTGTAGGTTAGCTTGCATTTAATAGAATGTTATGTATAAACTAGAGGCCTGGTGCATGAATTCGTGCATGGTTGGGGTCCCTCGGCCTGGCCGGCGATCAGGGCCGATTGGGACCAGCCGGCAGGGGGAAGGGACCACAGAAGGTTGGCTGTGGGAGCACACTGACCACCAGAGGGCAGCTCCTGCATTGAGCGTCTACCCCCTGGTGGTCAGTGCGTCATCAAAGCGATTGGTCGACGGGTCGTTTGGTGGACCCGTCGTAATGGTCGCTTAGGCTTTTCTATATATAGATGGAACCGTACACATGCCCTTTCTTTTTATCTTCTTTCCTCAGCATAGTTATTTTGAGATGAGCGTGTTACAGTGTGTTTCGGTACTTTGCTTTTGTTGCTGAGTCTACAGAATGGCTGTGCCATAGTTTGTTTATCCATTCACCCACGGTGGGCATTTGGGTTGCTTCCAATTGCTGGCTGTTACAAATAAAGTTTCTATGAACATTCATATGTAAGTCTTTGTATGGACATCTGCCTTTATTTCCCTTGGGTAAAAGTCTAGGAGTGAAATGCCTGGGTCATATGCTACCTGGATATCTCACTTGAAGAAACTGCCCACCTGCTTTCCAAAACAGCTGTGACGTCTTACATTGCCTCCTGCCGAGTGTGAGAGGTCAGTTGTTCTATATGGGAAAGTCTCCCTTGATAAGGGAGCAACGTGAGATGTTCATGGAACACCAAATAGTCCTACAGCAGAAGCCATGCAGGGTGCACGGGAGGAACTTTGACTTCGGCTACTCATAGAGGCTTCGGGATGGAAACCCACTGAAGGCTCTTAAGAAGGGGACCACACGGCCTGGCCTCCTCTGGGTGTTCCATGCAGTTTCCCATCATTATGCCATTCTCTTCCTCATGCTGTTCTCTTCTTACAACATATCTATCTACTGTCTCGGTACCCACTTGATGCCATCTACTGAAATGTTACCATTCTTCTTTTTAAAAAAAAAATATTTTTATTGATTTCAGAGAAGAAGGGAGAGGGACAGGGAGATAGAAACATCAGTGATGAGAGAGAATCATTGATCAGCTGCCTCCTGCACGCCCCCTACTGGGGATTGAGCCCGAAACCCAGGCATGTGCCCTGACCAGGAATCGAACCGTGACCTGCTTCATAAGTCGATGCTCAACCACCGAGCCATGCCAGCTGAGCGAAATGTTACCGTTCTTCAAGTTCATCCCTCGTCCCTGACTTTCTTTAACCACTCTTGTCCACCCATGGCCCCCAGTCCCACCCACAGCACAGGTCTTGACAGCAGAGTGGGGCTCGCTCACGCCACATCACCACAAGACCAATGCCTTTTGGAAGATGTATCTTTAGACACTTCTCTGCTGGTCTTATTTTTATGCAGAGTTCAAATGAAAATAACATTTTTAAGTCTCATTGTTCATTTTGCAGAGACCAAAATGAGAATATGTGGATTGATTCCAAGGAGGAAAAATATGACTGTCTCTCCCCGCTTCATTGGCTTAACCACCTTGTCCCAATTCTTTGCTCTGTTATGCTCACCAGGTCTCCCTCCCAAGTGTGGCAAATTATGTAATTAGTGAAAAGCAACAATTTTTGCTGAGAAAATGGTAATGGGTTTATGGAAGTTCAATGGCTCAAAAAGTCTAAGAAAACCATTCAATGGGCTAGCGAAAGAAAGTGGAATGGACCCCAGCCCATTTCTGCAAAACTAGGGATGGCTGAGAAGTGCCCGCCATAAAGAAGACCATTTTGAGGCCCATCTTGGGTGCCAGGTACTCACCCCAGGTGGCCTTTGCGCCCATCTCTCTCCTTGGTGTTGACATAGAGCAAAATAATCAGCAACAGTGGAAAAGTTCCCAGGAAATGGCCCGTGGCTCTAAACAGCCTGATATAGACCCACACATTTTCCATCTCTTTCCCAATTTTCCATAAGATATTCAAGTTACTAGAGAACATTGACCCTACATGTTATTCCCTGAACACTTACCGTGACATCTGGGGGGTTAGGTCATGTAGTTTGCCTCCAATCATGTTAGCCGAATTCCAGCCTCTGTTCAGGAGGACAGTCTTTCCAGAGAGGCCCATCTCCCTCAGTGTGCCTGCTGGCCACAGAAACGCCCCAACACCTGGGCCAGGGGGCTTCTCACAGCCCGGAAAGTTCTATGGCTCTGACGTTGAATCCACATCAAAAGCGCACCAGAGCCATCGCTACAGTGCGCATTTCATACTGTATTTCCTACTGCTTGAAAGTACCCTGGGCCTAGACGATGGTGGAATTCCTGTTGGGGCTTCCCTGGACACCTCACCTGGGCTGCTGTGCTGCCATCTTGTTTTTGTTCGTCATTGCATCTCTGATCAGGGCAACGCTTCCCGCCTTCAGAACAGATGAGGGAATGAGGTTTGTGAACTTGGCTGCGGGCAGGCAAGAGGGTTCTGGTGGGAGGACCAGGGAGAGGGTTCTGGTGGGAGGACCAGGAGCAAGGGTTCTGGGGGGAGGACCAGGGAGAGGGTCTGGTGGGAGAGGACCAAGAGAGAGGGTTCTGG
>NW_005871593.1:99543-102161 GCF_000147115.1 Myotis lucifugus | reverse complement strand
TTTTTGGGTGGGAGACCCAGGGAGAGTTTTCTGGTGGGAGCCCAGGGAGAGAGGGTTCTTGGGGAGGACCAGGAGAGAGGTTCTGTTGGGAGAGGCCCAGGAGAGAGGTTTCTGGGGGGAGGACCAGGAGAGAGGGTTCTGGGGGGGAGGCCCAGGAGAGAGGTTTCTGGGAGGAGAGGACCAAGAGAGAGGGTTCTGGATGGGGGGAGGACCTGGGAGAGGGTTCTGGGGGGAGGACTGGGGAGAGGGTTGAGGGGAGGACCAGGGAGAGGGTTCCGGGTGGGAGGACCAGGAGAGACACTTCACTTTCCTGAGGCTGCCTGAGAATTCAATATAGGGCCCCATTTGTTTTGTTAAATTGACAACTTCCTTTAGCAGGAAATAAAGGTTCAAACCGAGTTTCAGACTAGCTACAGAGTAAGAAATAGCTTCTCTTTGTAAAGACTTTGGTCTTCAAGGCATTAAGCATGTAACGTAATTTCACTTGATGAAGTTTGTTTTCCCTTCTCCGTTTGCTGCCTAGAAATGTGCGCTGCGTTATCTCTGCAGAGCTGGGCAGGAGGGGCGAGCGAAGGACAGAGTTCTCTGGGCTCCAAAGCGCTTACAGACAGCACCCAGCTGGGACCCTAGGGGTGCTGACCGAACCGCCCCCCCCCACCCCGTTTCCATTTCACAGACACTGACAGAAGGCCAAGCTCCAACGAAAGTCATGGACATGGGTAGATTTTATTGAAGGGAAAGTGGAATTTATTAGAATGAAAAGTTTGCATTTACTAGACTCCTTTTAGGATGCAACAAATGAATACTTTTAGATTTTTAAAATCCAAACCTTCCAGAGTGTTCTAACATGAAGATAGGAATTCATCTAAAAAGTAATGATGATGGAATATGGTTGCCTGAAATGAAAAGCATTACTTTAGAATTATCCTTTGGAATATGGGTATGGGGGAAAAACACACACACATAAGCGGTTAGAGAATATCGACTTTTTAATTTAGAAAGATAACCAAGCGGTGACCAGGGGAAGACACATTTCTGACTCTCGGTGGCAGCGGCCGTCGACGAGGCTCCTGTGATCTCAGCGAGTGGGAATGAACTTACTTGACGTCACACAAGAGGGCCACTCCCCTGAGGATCCAGTGATCTGGGGACAGCACGGTCCGCAAGTACACCACGGTGATGAAGGTGAGGTCGGTGCGCTGGGGCTTCTTGTAGATGGGGCACACGTACAGCTTGGGGTCCTTGGGCGCCGTGGAGTTGATGGCGAAGATGTGCAGCACGGGCAGCTGCATGAAGAGCACCTTGGGCGTGGACTCCGTGAGCTTCCCGTTGCGTCTGTCCCAGGCCGCGCCGTCCATGTACAGCCCATAGATATACACTCCTTCCTGGAGGAGCCAAGCAGAGGGCAATGGGGAGTATAAATATCAGGTGCTGTGAGTGGGCACCCATTACTGTAGCGAAGGCTGTGCGTTTGGAAAGAGGACACACCCCAATCTTCAGGACACACCCCAAAGAAGAGAGCCGGCTGGGCACACCACATAGTGAGGTAGGAGCCCATTTCCCTGCAGCCAACCTCGAGGCCACGAGCCCTGCAGGAATGTTCCTGCTCTCGGTGGGTTGGGTGTCGGGTGGCCTGCCGGCGACAACAAACTTAGCCAGCACCGAACCGGCTCTGCAGGGGCCTAACAGTCTCCCAGAGGCCCCATCCGGGCCCCGTCTGAGTCCCCCAGAGACTGGGTCTGAGTGAACCAGAGGCCCGTCCAAGTGTCCCAGAGCCGGGTCTGAACTGGTGTAGGGTAGGGTGGGAGCAGGGAACAGGACTTGGAGCCAGGCACCACGTGGGACCTCCACCTGCACCAGCCACGCCAACCGATGGCTCCACCGTCATCTCAGGCCCAGGAGGAAGTGAGGTCTGTGCCACCAGGCCCTGCAGCGGAAGGGTCAGACCTCCCTCTCTGCCCAGGCTGGAAGGTGGATGAGACTGGGTGTGAGGGGAAGGGCGGGCACGGTTGGTTCAGCACCGGCTGGCCATCACCTCGAGTCTCTCTTTCACACAGTAGGACCTGCCCTTGAGGTTCCACCATTGAATAGGGAGACAAGACACACACAGAGTTTAACACCAACACCGGCACACGTGTGAGAGGGCTGCCTAGTGCACAGTGTGAAGCCCAGTGCAGTGAAAGGCACTGTGGGCCGAGTGCTCAGGGTCTTTGTGGGGAATGTTTCTTTGAAGGGGGGCTGCACATGGGAAGACGGAGGAGAGAGGCTGGGCGTCCCCAGCAGGAGCAATGCTGCAGGGAGGCTGGGTGGGTGGGCAGCTGCCACATTTGATTCAGCAGCGGGTCCAGGGGTGATACAATAAGTCAGCACCCGAGCAAGGAGAGTCTGGACATCAAGCTGAAGGGTTTGAACTTGACCGTGTAGGCCAAGGGAGCCACAGAACACATATCCAGCAAGATAAGCCAAGAGAGGCTAAAGGGAATCACAGGAGACTCCAATGATCATGTCAGCTTATAAAGTGTATATACTAATATGTGGAAGATGGTGACCCTTTTTCCATTTCCAGCGAGGACCAAGCAGGGGGAGTAAGTATCCTATATAATAAAGATGTAGGATGG
>NW_005871593.1:74571-99443 GCF_000147115.1 Myotis lucifugus | reverse complement strand
GCAGGGGGGGTGCAGTTGGGGTACCCAGGCCAGCAAGGCGGGGCAGTTGGGTGATCAGGCTGGCAAGAGGGAGCGGTGAGGGGCAACTAGGCTGGTGGGGGGGGCAGTTAGGGTGACCAGGCCGGCATGCAGAGGCAGTAAGAGGTAACCAGGCCGGCGGGGGGGGGCAGTTAGGGGTGACCAGGCAGGCAGGCAGGTGAGCGATTAGGAGCCAGCGGTCCAGGATTGCGAGAGGGATGTCCGACTGCCGGGGATCGGGCCTAAACTGGCAGTCGGACATCCCCCGAGGGGTCCCGGATTTGAGAGGGTGCAGGCTGGGCTGAGGGGATCCCCCCATGCATGAATTTCATGCACTGGGCCTCTAGTAATGATAATAAAAGCCAGCAAGATTATTGCAGAGTGTTTTCTAACAGGACGAGGGCCGCCTTTATTGAATCTAAAACTGAGGTACTTGGTTTGACAGTAAACCCAGGGGCAAGCCCATGGGATCAGAACATCATTAGCTGCTGGATGATGGTTGCTGTGCGAACAACAGCCACTTAGGTACCATCCGACAGGAAACTGCACCCTTCAAGGCTGCTGTCCATCTCAGAACCTTACAAAGCCGTAGTTAGAAGGTGCCGTGGGTTGAACAGTGTCACCCCCAAATCCATGTCCACCCAGACCCTTAGAACGTGACTATTCAGAAATAGGTTCTTTGCAGATGTAACTAGTTAAGGTCGTACGGATTGGAAAGAGGCAAGTTCCTTCTGGCTGGTGTTCTCCCAAGAAGAGGAGAGGAACACGGAGATGCACACAGGGAGAAGGCCACTGACAGTGGAGGCGGAGCATCGAGTGATGCAGCCACAGGTCAAGGAAGCCAAGGATGGTGGAACCCCCCGAAGCTAGTAGGAGAGGCGGGGGGAGGAGGTTCGGATTCTCCTTCACAGCCTTCACAGGAAAGCAACCCTGCCAGCCCCTTGGCTTCAGGCTCCTGGCCCCCTGGGCTATGAGAGAATAAATTTCTATTGTTTTAAGTCCCTGTGGTACTTCATGACCACAGCCCTAGGAAACTCATGCAGATCTGGGTACCCGGAAACGGGGTGCTGCTGACCAGACACCTAATACCGTGGACCTGACTTTGCATCGCATAACGGGAAGAAGCTGAGAGAGCTCTGAGGCCCGTGACAGGACAAGCCTGTTGCTGCTGGACAGAGACTAAAGGTGCTCTGGTGAGACCTCAGGCAGGAGGAAAGACCACACTCCTGGAAGCCAGAGGGAAGGAGGTCCTTGTTACAGAGGGGCAGAGGGGCCAGGCCTGGGGAGTCTCATGGTCCTTCCCTCACCGGACAGCTGAGGGAGTGAAAGTCAGAGAGAGAGAAAAGGGGACGAATATGTATTGAGTGTCTACGTGGGGTCGGGGACCAAGCCTAATGATCCCACTAAACTCTCACAACCACCTTCCTGAGGTTGGGGTACCCTCCTCATTTTATAGTTGGAGAAGTTGAGGCTCAAAAAGGTAAAGAACGTGTCCGAGTTCAGAAAGCAGGTAAGTGTCCAGGTAAGATGCCTTTGGAAATGAACCCAGTCATTAATGAACAGGAAAGAAGCAGAGGGAAGGCCGGATATCACAGTTATCTGTGCATCTTTGCCGGGAAGCTGTGGTTTAACACTCTCCAGGGAGCCACCGGACTGGACAGAGGAGGAAGAGACACGTGCCCAGTAAAGTCTGGGTGGCGCAGGGAAGGTACTAGCCTGTCAATCACACCTGGGAACAGTTCATTGGCCAGAATAGGTGTGGCCACTGCAAGGGTGGGAATATTTGAGATACGTAAGGTCCTAAACAGAGGAGTTTGGCTCTTGCCTCTTGGTTCGCGATGCTGGCCTGTGGGACGCTCGCGCTCCTGCACATGGCCATGTGGACCACACACATAGTGGACTAATGGGCTACAACCAGCCTAAACCGGACCCCATTCCACCATGGAAAGGAAACTTTGGATGCTGGCTTCTAGCTCTGCTGAATCCTCAATTGCACATGTTCCAGGACCAGATTCAGGGAAATGGGACTTTGGAAACCCAAGGATGTAATTCCATGCAAATAGAGCTTTCTACCGCATCCCATCCTCCCGTGGGGGCCTCCAGAAATGCTTATTCCAGTGGCACCCCAAGATCCCCACTCCCACCAGCAACAGAGAAAGACCATCCATGCATTTCTCCAATAACACAAACAGTGGCTCCCAAGGGAGTCTGCTCCCCCCCCCAGCCCCTCCCTGTGCCCCATCCGGGGTCCTGCAGGTGGAACTGGCCCAGCACCCAGGCCTGCCGGTCCTGTTAGTCTCTACCAGGGCCCTGACACTCGCCCATTCCCCAAGCAGCCACAGCAGTAGCTGGACACCCCTTCCTCGCAAACACCGTGTGACCTGTAATCATAAAGAAACGAGTTCCCAGGGCTTGTTCTGGTTGCAAACGAGGGAACCCGGGCTGCAAAGCCAGCAGACTGGACTGAGGTGCACACAGGACAGCTTTAGGCAGAACTTGAACTTGTGCCCCAGCTCCAGCTGTCGTTGCCCGGGGCGCCTACCGCAGGGGGTGCCACGATCTCCTCCTTGGTCTGCCGCAGAACTTCATTGTGGATGGTCACCGAGTCCAGGGCCCAGCCTTTGTGGGCGCGGGTCACTTCTTGCCGCATGGCTGTCAGGAAGCCTGAAGAAAAAGAAAAAGGATTTTGACGGTGCACGCAGCCCACTTCAGGAACAAAGGGAGCAGAGCTAATTGCTATTTGCTTATCAGTCTCCAAAGGCTGCCTGTCCAAGAGGAGTTGAGATCAAACCTCCGGGGATATTTTTCTTAGTGTTTTGTTTCTATGGGGACCTGCTGTGAGCTCAATGTTTCCCTTGAGCTCACAGCAGAACAGCTTCCTCTCTGCCTCAGACAAGAGTCTTGGTTTGACATTCTCCTGAGATTCCAGCAACTCAAGTCCTACGAGGATGGTAACCCGGTCCCAGCTCATAGCCTCTATTTGAAGACGCAATATCTAGGAATAGGACTGGAATGCTAAAATATTCTGAGACCAGCATTCCAATTAAAACTTGAATCAAGCCATTATCGAGCTTCTATTTGCTATAATGGAACCATTTCATTTCTTCATAAGGCCAAAATAGAAAACCCAACTTTCAATTTGATCAAACAAAGCAATCACGCTGGAGAGGAAAGCTGCATGCTTTAATATGCATAATACAGTTATTTTAAGACAATACATGGCTCTGCATTTTGTGCCCTTTCTTTAAACTTAATATTTGCAAATGATGCATTCACATCCGTAAGAGAAGGTTTTCTTGGAGAGTAGCACTTGGTGTTAGAAACTATACCCTAAACTGCAAAATGGACTTCAGAATTTTAGGAGAATTTACCTGTGACTTACATATCACACTTAGGCCTCCAGGTTAACACTGACCATCACGCCACGCCACGTTGCAGACATACTTACAGGCACAGAGCTAACATCCCTTGGAGCTGGAAAGGAAGCGCAGGCCCCTCGCCTGGCTCAGAGAGAGGTCAGGCTTTCCCATTGCCAAGCTCTGCCCTGGTCACTAACTTAGACACTTGGGTGGGGGGGACACCCATTCACTTGTTAACTCTCTGGGGAGTGGCCACCAGGTGTACCAGGCACTGCTCCGAGTGGGATGTCGACAAAGAGGAAGAGCCACCCACGGGCCCAGCATTCCAGGAGCTCCGTCCGGAAGGAGGCAGGAGTTATCACCCATTGTCGCTGTGAGCAAAGAGGCGAACAGAGTGAACCACACGAGAACTGAGAAGATGAAACTGAAGGTGACGCTGGAAAGATACACAGCCGTTTCCAGACGGAACAGTTCCCGCTGGAGGAACAGTATGTGAGAAGGCGTGGACGTCTAGGCTAAAGGCGAAGCAGTAATGGCAGGTAAGGTCAGAACACAGGTAGAGGAGGGATTTTTCAGGGTCAGAGTTTGGACGTGGTTTTGTGGATGGTGGGAAGCCGCTCAGTATTTCAAGCAGGCAAACGATTTGGTTGTATTTGCATCGTATAGGGTTGATCAGAGTGCTCACTAACACAGGATTTGGGGCTTCAGGAGAGGCCTTGTGTAAATCCCCCCCAAAAGTTAGTTGGTCAATCAATGAGTGACTGATCCTTTTAAAGCTATAGTTTCAGGAAACCACGAGTGCCTGGTAGAAAGGATGATTTTAAGACACGAGAAGTTAACTCCAAGGGCGGGAAACATGGCGAAGTTTGCCTGGCAGCAACTTCTTACTCTCCGCGTGGGGTCATTTGAGGTGATTTCATCAGCACGCGATTATGTGGACTTCCATTATAAATACCGGAGATGCCATGCTTCAGTAGTGAAACAAACATTCGCGAGCTTGCCAGTCAGTGTACATATGACCACAATAATAAAGTCCAATTCTCCCTTCTTGCCATTTTCATCATTCATGTGCTGTAGTGGACACTGTGTGTCCAAGCAGAGTCCTGGGAATTCAATTGACCCGATTTCGTGACATTTTACAATTCATCACTGACCTATGAGTGTACAGGTCATAACGCACAAGACGTGAATCCCGGTCTCAACCATCCGTCTGCGCAAATTTAATAATTGAATCTTTCTGTGACATTTTAAGTTCCAACTAAATTGCGAATTCAGCCTCCCTCCGTATGGCCCTCAGGACAATGCCACAGTGACCAGTGCCAGGTGAGGGAGGAGCAGGATTCTCTCTTCTGTGACAAGACTTCCTCCCTTTGCTGTCACAGACCGACTCCAGCACAGTTAGGAGAGGCCCCCTCCCCCTGCCCCTCCTCCCTCCTGCTGACTTCAGCGAAGGGCCTCCTGATGCTTAGGAAGCCCTTTCATCTGCCCTTGAGTGGAATCTAGAATACACGTCACCTGGAGCTACTAGAAAGGGAAGTGTTAAAGACATGTGCCTGAGGCCCCAGGGCGGGGGGGAAGGGGCTGTTCCAGGGCTGGGCCCACTCAGAGAACACGGAGATTTTTTTTTTCAATTCTTGATAGTTTTCATTTGGCTTCTTTAAAAAAAATGATCTTGTGGAACTCAAACCATAATGAATCCACTGAATAGTTCATTATTGAATTTAAAAAATGACTTTCTTGTAGACTTCTGTCAAGTCTAATGGAGGCAAAATCGATGTTGTCTGAAACCTGAAAAGACCATTGATATATTTTTTTTAAATAAAAGCTTGAAAAGCAGTACTTTTTTATCTTGGCACCAATGCAGTTTTAATAATTCCTAAACCAAATTTCAGTCACCAGTGGTGGAGAGTGATTCATACATTCATATGTCTGACTCTGAAGTGAGAAAGAAAAAGTTGGGGAAAGTCTTCAATTATAATAACATTCTATTCTCCCTGAGAGGTAGCCACCTACGTGAAAAGGGGCGATTTGATATTCAAATGTGGGAGTGACGTGTGGTCTGAGCGAGGTGCTTTACATAAATGTTTCCCTTCAAGACTTACACAGCACAATGGTTTCCTAAGACCCGTGTCAAAGCTTGTTCTTTGAAAAACTCACTTTTAAGCAGGAATTACATTTTGGAGACAGGCCTAAAGTAACACTTGCCATATCTTAATCCACACAATAGCAGTAACCTAACACTTCAGCAAACCAATTACCGCCATTTGACGGTGCAATCAGTTGGCTTGAACGCTGTAGAGTGCTTTAAGGATCATTTTCACCCAGGGTCTTAGAAAGGACGACAGAAATAACTAATCAGGAATATTGTGCTTCTCAATTTTATAAGGAGCTGATCGGCACTCAGTAATGATGGTTCTATGGCCAACACCTTTTTTCCTTTAATAAATGAACCAGTCCTTATGCAACAAGCCTTATGGGTTGTGCGGTATTTCCTGTCTTATCAGTTACCATGTCTCCCAGTAGCGTCTTTGAAAATGAGGAGAAATGATGTTCCGGCCACAAGTTTAAGACGGGCAGTGTTGCCCCCAATGAAAAGCACATGGAGTTCGTTGGTAAGTTAAAGAAAAGGTCAGAAACCATTAAACACAGACGGGGTTGATCCACCAGGTGAATAAAAGCACCCGGGCACCTTTCCTGACTTTGCTGGATGGATGCTCTAAGGCAGGGATCTTGAACTTGGCTAAACATGAGAAATACCTGGGCAGCCTTTAAAAATCCCCATTCCCAGGCCCAGACCAGTAAAGCCAGGATCTTCAGAGGTGGGACCCCGGCGTCAGCCCTGTTTACAGGCGCAGGTCTCACCCGGGGAAGGAGCGCTCATTACAGTGCAGGCTCTGACTCAGGAGCTGGTCAGGGGTGAGGCCCGAGGTTCCGCCTTTCTATCCCACTCCCAGGGGATGCCCATGCGCTGCTGATGGACGGACCACATGACTGGGAGGCAGAGGCCCACGCTGAGGTTCCGCACCCGTTAGAGTGGCGAGTGGAGCCTTTAAGAAAGTTAACTGCACAGACGCCAGAGGCCTCCCCTCCACAGGTTCTGAGGCCGTTGGTCTGGGGACCCGGCAATCGTATGGACCGAAACTCCCCGGCGATTCTCCCGGCAGGCAGGGCTGAGGACCACGCTCGGCATAAAGATCTGCGCAAGAGGCTGTTGACAGGCCACTGACCCACATTTGTTTTCAAAACAAATCTGACAGCAGGAAGAGAAATGCCCCATGAGACGAGTGCAAGATTAAGGAGGCTGTCAGCGGTACCACCACTCTCTCCACATCCCCTGAGGCGCACGTGCTCTGCACTGTCCTCCATCCAGGACACAGTTGGCTCCAGGAGCGCCTGGGTACCAGCTGGAGAGCTGGACTACCACTCCCGGCCAGGCTGGGATCGGCTAAGCCCACCGAGTCTCACCCGCCAAATGCCAGACTCCTCCCACTGCTCCGCCTTCTCCATGGGCTGCTTTATGTGTCCTTTCCCTCAACCCAACCTCACACTGTGCCCGCCCTCCCAAACCTTCCCACTGCCCCCTGCGGTGGTTCAATGGTGCACAAACTCTTCAATATTTCCTGCCTCGTCACAGCACATTTCGCCCTCTTCCTGCCCTTAGAACCTGGCTCGGCTCTGAAGATACCATCCTAGTCCTCCTTCATCCTTTATGAGGATCTCCCTGCTTCCACAGCCACACCCTCTGGCCACAGGCCCCTCCCCCCTCACTGTCCCTGCCAAATGCCACCTGCCCCGGGGAACTGAGCATCTTGCCATCCTCTGGGTCTCTTTGGCACCCCTCTCAGCATCTTGACCCCTTAGTTCTTTGAATTCATCATTTCTGAAGACCACCTCCTCCCTTTTCTTCACCTCCTTTCCTATTTGGTTTGGACCCATCCTTTTCATCATTTGCCCAGCACCCCCTCAATCCTGCATGAATCAAATGCCCCCCTTCTTACACCTGTACCAGGCTACGAACAAGCCCGAGGCAAACACACAGCTACCACCATGCTTCACCATCCCAGCCTCGACATGCTCACACCACCATAGCCCTCTTTCCCAAACTTCTGCTCCCTCCTCAAGTCTCTCTTCCAACACTTACTGCCTCCCGAGGTCATGCCTCCTCCTTCAAAGAGAACATAGAAAGCATCAGGTGGGAACTCCCTAACTCCTTGCCACTAAACCTACAAACTCTCCTGCATCCAACTCATTCCCTCATTACTCTTGTTCCAATAGGTGAGGGGCCCCTCCGCCTGGCTGGGCTGCATCTGTCCACGGGGGAGCCACCCTCCTGCCTCTATAACCCTCTTGGGTCTCTTTGCTCTATCTCCCTGTTCCTCTCTCTGACCCTCTCTCCCTCTCTCCTGGCTCCTTCCCCTTCTCACCAGAATTTGAATAAGCTCAAGTTTCTCCTGTCATTAAAAGAAGAAAGAAAATCCTTCCTTTTTAAATCGACGCCTCCAACTTGCCTCTCCTCTTTCGAGCCAAATTTCTGCTATGATCTGGGTCTCTGGGGTCCCACTTAGTATTCTCCCTGCTGGCCACACTCACTCTCTGTCTCTCCCTCACTCCCCTGAATTGCGGCTCCTCTACCTTCCCATCCGCTCCACTGAGCTCTCTGGCCAACAGTCTCCTTGCTGACAGGCCATCTGACCATTTGGGCCTTATCTGACCTGACCTCGGGGGCATCTGTCACCATTCCCCCTCCCCCCTCAGCTTCATGACGCTGTGCTCTCCTGGTTCCTTCCTCCAAGCTGCTGGGTGTGAGGGACCATTCATAAGAGCTCATGTGATCTGGACAAGGGTGGTGCACAGGCCCACACAGGAGAATCCTGGCAGGGCTGCTTTGGGAGGGAGATGCCCGGGGGTAGTGCTGGGGAGTCCGCAGGGGAGGGCGTGTCCGACGCTGGCACCCGGAAGTGAAGGGTCAGAGTCTCGGGCTGGGGCTTCTGACAAGTCAGTCATGGGTAGGGATGCGTAGCTGCACCGATGAGAATGGCTGAGGTCATCCACAAAGGGCGGGGCCAAGGGTGGAACTTGCCTGGGAAGAGCCCCAAAGAGGACAAGAACCAGCCCTCTGGGAGGTGAGAAGAACCAAGGAAGGTCCTGGACAAGCCAGATATGAGAATTCCTGGAACCAGCATCCCAGCATAGTCAAGGGCAGTGGGGTTGGTGGGAAGGTCAGTACAGGGTGGAGGCTGGCCAGGCTCCCAGGGGCCAGGTGGGTGGTGAGGCAGGTAACTGTGTGCAAAGACTAGAATCATAAAGGCTAAAGCCACTGCATCAAACCCCCTCACACACAACAACAAGGAGATGGGCTGTTCTTCACTCTGGAGGCGTTTCTAAGCTGTCACAGCCCTGCAGTCCTGCGATTTGGGGACAGGCAGGTGAGTGCCGTCACTCGGATTGGGGTCCATTCACTCGGAGCCCCTCAGATGTTAGGGACAGCTCGGGTTCGGCAGAAGGAAGCCACGGGGTTGTTAGAAGAAACCCCCAGCCCCTTCAATCCTAAAGTTCCATTAACCTTTGGTGCGCTCTCCCACCCAACCAACGCCGGCTGCAGTAACCCCAGACAAGCCCTCAGACACTGCTGCGCGCTGACGCGCTGACGGCACCACCGTGGAGACAAACACCGGCAAGAAGCTGAGGGTGGTTTTACAGGAGCAGGATAACAGGCTAAGCTTATCTGTCTCCTCGCTTCAGCAAACTCCGTCTACTGAAATCACGATCTGTGTTTGTGGAAAGCGGCTACAGTGTTTGGACAGGTTCAAGCCTCAGACTAATGAAAGGGCACAGTTCTCTCATGGCCACGTGCAAGTCCCAGCTTGGAAGGCAGAGCCCTCCCAGCACAATGATAGCCAACAGCTGTAGTTGTAAGCTTGAACCTATGGTCTGAACACGTGGCCCCATGTATCAGTGATGTGGGCTTGATAGAGTTCAGGTGCATGTACTGAGTCGGATCGAAACCCACGAGAAGGCTGTAAACATCTTGACCACGCCCTTACTTTGCCTCGTGGAATCTGCTATAAAATAAAGACATGGCCCTGACCGGTTTGGCTCAGTGGATGGAGCGTCGGCCTGCGGACTGAAGGGTCCCAGATTCGATTCTGGTCAAGGGCATGTACCTTGGTTTTGGACACATCCCCAGTGGGGAGTGTGCGGGAGGCAGCTGATCAGTGTTTCTCTCTCATCTATGTTTCTAACTCTCTATCCCTCTCCCCTCCCCTCTGTAAAAAAAATCAATAAAAATATATTTTTTTTAAAAAGACACGGCTTGTAGTCCGTGGCGCTGTCTCGCTCCATCTGAGAGGGCAGCATCCCACTGAGACCCAGCTTTCTTCTCTTGTCTGTCTTTTCTAATTCTTCACTGCCCCCACTCGGGCTCACTGAACCTGGCTGAGCTGGTGCGCCACATAAGGTGCCCAATCTGGGGCTGAGTATGCCATGGCCGTGCCAGCTCGCCACATATGTTAACAGTGAATGACAAGTTGTCACTGGTATCTGCCACCAAGACTGGTGTGGCCTGTCAAGACTCTGAGGAAAAACCAGAAAAACCAGTACAGTTTTGCATCCAAATGGCCTCAAGCTCCAGAGTGAGTTAAACATTTGAAAATAACTATATCGCGTGGACAGTGTAATGTAAGAGAGGGCGTGGTCAGTGTAAAGAGAGAGAGGGTATGGACAGTGTAGAGAGAGGGCGTGGTCAGTGTAGTGTAGAAAGAGGCGTGGTCGGTGTAGTGTAGAGAGAGGGAGTGGTAGTGTAGAGTAGAGAGAGGGCATGGTCAGTGTAGTGTAGAGAGAGGGCGTGATCAGCGTAGTGTGGCCAGAGGCTTGAGAGCTGGAGAGCACACTGGCCCGCCCGCTGCTTCATTAGGAGCTCTGGGGAGGTCACAGTCCCAGCAGCTGGCCCAGCAGGGCTGCCCTCGAGGAGGCTTCAAAAGGCAGTCAGCACCGGGCTTGAAGTCAGACTTTGCAACTCATAGTCTTCCGTTTTAAACACACCCCCACATATCACACACACACACACACCCCAGAGTCTAAATCACCTGAACACAATGCTCTGAAAGTCCACACCCGAGGAAGCTCTTGGGAGGCACGCCCACACGTTGCCCAAAACCGCGCCACTGAACTGATGTGATAGGATCCTGGGTGCAGAGGGCTTGACCATTTCAACAATCGGATTAACTACCACATGTTGAGCTCGTCAATCGCTACAGAAATGAGAGTGAAGGGGCTGGAAATACCAGATTAGCTCCCTGGTCGCTGAGTCAGACTCTTCAAACGTGACTGACAAACACCAGGCCACCACAGTGCCCGGAGCAGCACCGCCAACAGCGTGAGCTCAGCCACCAGCCGGGCCCACACCCGTCCTTGCAGCTGCGTGGCCCTCAGAGGATGGAGGTCTGCGGGGCGATGAGCAGGGGCATGATGGGAAACACACCAGACCTGTCAGATGCCACGACACTGTAAGACCACAAAAACGGGCATGCAGCACAGAGCATTTCAAGCGCATTACAGTCTGAGTGGCTTTGACAATACGTATTTCTGATGCAACTATGGCCTTTTGGTAAATTGCATTGTGTTTTACTTAAGCATGTGCTTTTTTAAATTTAAAATATTTACTTAAATGTTTTGAACTGAAACATTTCACTATAGGGTTCGAGGCTATGAATCCAGGAGATATTTTCAAGTTGAGAAATCAATCACTGACGTCAAACAGCGGCGGAGAGGCCCCCGAGTCTGAAGGGCTGATCTGCGAGCACCCTGTCTGTGAGCTCGCACCGAGCGGCTGTGAGCTCCCTGCTTTCCGGATTTGGCCAGGTGATGTGGACCTGAGATAAGAGGCAGGAAAGGAAGCGGAGGAGCGATTGGTATGCGGGAAAGTCGGCTCCCTCTAAGCTGCAAAGGGAAGCAATCGCTGATAAGGAGAGTGCGTGTCTGTGCGCTTGTGTGCGCAGGGCAGGGAGCTGGAACAAGTCCGGGGCTCTCCAACACATGGAACACCCTGGGAGGAGGGATCAAACTTTAGCTTGAAGCCAAAAATAAAGAAGACAGAAAGGGTTGGATTATTAACAAGTACAGACAGGTAAAAACAACCCTGAGGTGGACACCTGCATTTGTATTTAAGTGAGCTGGCTTGTAACACTCGCAGAAAGTTCCAAGAGAAGATAAATTCGTATTTATATCTTGCTATTTTAAGTCACATTTTAAAAAAATGTTTTTATTGCTTTTAGAGAGGAAGGGAGAGGGAGAGAGAGACAGAAACATCAATGATCAGAGAGAATCATTGATCGGCTGCCCCCTGCAATCAGGGCATGTGCCCTGACCAGGAATCGAACCATGACCTCCTAGTTCATAGGTCAACGCTCAACCATTGAGCCACACTGGCCAGGCTTAAGTCACTTTAAAAAAATTGATGTCAGAGAGGAAGGGAGAGGGATAAAGAGATAGAAACATCAATGATGAGAGAGAATCATTGATCGGCTGCCTCCTGCATGCACCCTGGAGGCCTGCAACCCAGGCATGTGCCCTTGACCGGAATTGAACCTGGGACCCTTCAGTCCATAGGCCAACACTCTATCCACTGAGCCAGACCGGCTAGGGCTTAAGTCACATTTTCAATGAGGAACAATTACTGAAAGAGATTGTGGGCTGTGATGTCTGACTTAAGTTGTCTGTGTCTGTGAAAAGCCAGGGAAGAACCAACCCACTCCCTTGGTTTCCGAATATAAAAAATACACTCAACAACCGTACAGTTTTTAAAATCACTGGTTCTTGCTGGTCTCGAAAACTCCTAGCCCGCCAGCACACCTCCCGCCTGGCCGTCCCGCCCCTCCTCCCAACCTGTGCCTCTTGCACCCCTGGTCTGGCACCTGCCTTCACCCCAGCCATTGCCAGGCCCTGCACTCGCGAGGATTCCGGTTTAATCGCTCCATCCAACCTGTCCCTCCTCGGCACCTGGCTGAGGGGCAGGCTCTCTCCCTTGGACCTGGTAAGAGACTCGTGGCTCTGGGTCCACATTCCAGTCTTCCCTCCACCTTTTCCCAGGATGGTCTTCTGAGGGTTGGTGACTCCCAGTGCCTGTATGTTCCAGCCCAGACTCCCCCAGGAGACTTCACGCTCCAGCCTCCCTCCCCACCACCCCGCTCCTGCTCCTGAGCTCCGGCCACACTGCCTCCTCCTTTCCCTGGACACGCCTTGCCTTTGCTCAGGCCCTGCTGCCCGCATCCCTGCCTCTGCACACCCTACTCCCCGCCTCCAGGGGAAGCTCTCCCCAAGCCCTGCCCTCTCTGTCCTCTGTCCCCGTGTGGCACTGAGTTCTCATTGCAGTAAAGTTGCTGGAGCGTCTGTCTCGCCAACCATATCACGGGCCCCTTTGGGGCAGGAATCCGGCCTCAGACTTCTTTCTATGGAAAGCTCCCAGCAGAGGGCTAGCAAACAGAAGGTGGTTAAACAGCCTCATTAAGTTAAACGCTATTTCTTCAGGCTCCAAAGCCAGGAATTACCTGGTGACAACTTACTGAAACTGCAAGTTAGTTGGTAAGGAGGAAAGAGACTCACAAGTAGACACACGGAATCTGAGAATCACAGTAAAAAACATTCCTCCCCAAATTCAACAGAAATTCTGGGAGAAAAAAATGGAGAAGTGAAAGTGGGGGCTGTCCTGTTCAAATCCGACATGCGCCACCTGGTAAGCGCATAGAGGCCACCGAGGTCAGCGTGTTAGTGTTTTAAATTTAGAAACTATTAGGGCATTTGGAAATGCAGGGAGTGAATGAGTGCACGTACCCCGAGGATAATTAAATGTGTGCTTTTAAGGGATACTGTTTATTGAGGTATTACTCATGCAAAGAGAAGTGTACAGCTCCATGCATTTCCACCAGGAAATGCCATGTCCAGATCAAGAAACGGGCCATTCCCGACCCCAGAGGCCCTCTTGTGACCTTCGCAATCCCCGCCTGCCCCCGAGGGTAACCACCAGCCTCATTTTAACACCATGGATCTGTTTTGCCTGTTTGCTCTGTACAAATGGAATTGAACAGTGTACGTGCATTCATTACACATACAGCACAATGTGTACAATTACAATGAGTCCTGTTTGACTCTCCTCACTTACCATTATTTTAGGAGATTCAGCCACACAGCTGCGAGGAGTAACAACGCATCCCAGCTCTCTAAGTGTGCACGCTTCTTCTTTTTTTTTTTAAAATGACTAACCTTTTATTTTTTTTCTAGTTGAAATTATCTTTATACATTTTGTATTTACTATTATAACAATCTTTTATTTTATTTTATTACATATGTCTCCTCCCCCCACCCCCCTTGACGCTTCTTAAATTGCACCGCTAGAGGAGCTACAAGGTGTGGAACCGTAAGGAGTCCACTATCTCTTCAGTTTGGTCAAGAATTACTTGAAGTAACACTATCCATGTTGCAGAGAGAAAAAGTTGTATTTCTGAACTTTATGAAGTCTATGACATCGGTCAGTAATTTACACAGTAAACATTCCCAGGATGAAGGAATAAATGCAAAGCACTTTTCAAGGAAAAAAAAAAAAAAGAAGGGGGGTGGCAGACTCTGGAGTTCAGGGAATAAAACTTCTGCCACATGGTCACTGTTGAAATCAGTCTAATTTCCTGTACTTTGGCAACAGTTTCTGCATATTTTGGTGCTTCATTTTTGTCATTTTTATAAACATTTAAAAACTAAGGTTTTCATGAAACCTTTTTACTATTTCACATGTTCTGGCCAAAGACTGATGGCTTGCTCAAGTGGATGAGAAGAAAAACAAAGGTTGCATTTGCAAAACCAATACAGAAGATCGTCTGTGGTCTCCAAGCTTTGAAAGCACGTGTCCAGCACCCCGCAGGCTGTCCCTCTGTGCTGCTTTATGTGAGACCCATGTACCACACCGCACTGCTATGCACACACGCACACCTTCCAGTCTGCCCACTGCCCTAGGAGCACGTACCTTGGGGATTGAAGAAGCCAGTCATCCAGAACACATTGGGCCTCCCTTCAAATATCCAGATAGAAAACTGGGAGTTTCTCTCCAGAAGTTCGGTGAACCAGAAGCCCAGGGTGGACGAGTCCCAGGACACCCTCTTCCAGATCTGAGGTATGCGAGCGTCGTACATGTTGTCCAGGGCATCCCTCAAGTTCTGAAAAAGATGAAGTTAAAGAGATCATCCAAAGGACCTGTATGTATGCATATAAGCCTAACCAATGGACACAGACACCAGGGGGGTGAGGGTATGAGTGGGGGGGGGCGGGGGGGGGCAATGGGAGGAGAAGGACACATATGTAATGCCTTAATCAACAAAGAAAAAAAAATGAATAAAAGATAAAATGACCGAAGGTAAAAAAAAAAAAAAAGATGAAGTTAAAGCAGAGAAGCAAGAAAAGCCACAAAAAGAGGGAACGACCATTGAGGAACCAACCGCTCACCTCACTCATGATGATGGTCCCTTCGATGGCTAATTTTAGGTCGCTCAGGCTGTTGCGGAGTATTGTTATCACCTTTTGCATTCTGTCGATTTCCTGTCTGAGAAATATGTTCATGGAGTTAAGGTGTCCCATCTTGACCAAGCGAGCTTTCACCTGAAACAAAGTACAGCAAAGGAGGGAGATTTTAAAAACTCGCCTGTCACCCGTCTCCCGATGGCCTCCCCTCTCCCTGCTCTCCCCCGCCCTCCGGCAGCACCTCCACAGCCCAATACACTCTCCAATGTCCCCTGCAGAACCAGCCCTGCCAGTAAGTCCCCCATTTTCCGGTCTTCAAACATGACTGTTCAACTAAAACGATTTTTCTTTCCTACTGATTGTACTTTCGTTGATAATTGGAAATAGACTTTAAGAAGCTGAAGTAAAATTGCACCCTTTTCCCTTTCAAATGATTAATGACTAAGTGTCCGTTAAATACTCTTTTGCGATTTAACCTTTGTAGGAGCACAGTTTGGAATACTTTTTTTTCATAATTCTTGCAGAGTTGCTGTTAGAAATGTCACAGACAGGAGATACGGCTGAAATCTTTCCAGAACAGTCACCAATGGATAGGACTCCCGGAGGCCGTGTGGCCTGGGCCAGGGCGCCTGCCGGTTGAGGCTTTTCTAACTTAACCAACGGGAATATGTGCCTTCGTGGGCGAGTCGGTAGGCACCTGCCATTGGCTCCTTTTGGTACGTCATTTACGGACCATTTTGAAGAGACCGATACAAAAGCCTCAGGTTATGGAAACAATAAAGCCCAACAATTATTGAAAAATACGCCAATCCATGTGCACATTTCAATCTCGTGACGTCTGCCCCAGATAAGATTGACTACAAATCCTGGCATGGGCTCCGAGAGAGGGCTGACCTTCCACTGGCCGCAATGGGAGAGCGGCCAGAACAGGGGGAAAGATAAACCCACAGAGAGGGAGAGAGTTCAGAGTGACAGCCCTGTCCAAGGACCCACCGGGGATGGGGAGCCATGGGGTCCTCGGCCGGAGGTGCCCACTGCCTGTCCCGAGTCACGGAATGCGAGGGACGGATGGCGCCAGACCACGCCCTCATCTTACGGGACCCTCTCTCAAGGCACAGAAGTCCCGCCTGGGCAGACTCCACGCCCTTCCAGGAAGCCAGGGTGGAGGTGAGCACAGACTCAGAGGGAAGCAGCTGTGCACTGAGCAGCCTGCACGGCCCTGCTGGCAGCGAGGAAGTCCGAACCCCCCGTCGCACGTGCCGGCGGAGGTCCCTAGCCTCCTGGCATTCTCCTAAATTCCTGTTCTAGAACTTCCGTTTTTGCAGGCTCCTCTAGCCCTTCCCCATCTCTAGCCCTTCAGCCTCCAGTGACCGAATAGCTTACATAGCATCCCCTTCACATCATGACTACCCTGTGGAGGTCACACTTAAGGGAAAGGGACAATGAGGAACTGTACCTTTGCAAACCCATTAAGGGGAAATAAAGCGCAGGTACTGGTTACAAGGTCAGAGCAATAGCTCAGTCACTTTTAGTTCGCTAACAGCCCCAAACCAATGGCCTCAGCCCGCTGAGGGCTCCAAAGAGAAACTCCCCACAGCAGAGACAGGCTTAGGGAACACTTAGCCGCTGGAAAATCGGATGCTGGTACTCATTTTATTCTGACTATGATTGTTGTTCCAGCCTAAACTGTCTTTTCATTAAGAAATGAAAGAGTTGCTGGGGTCTCGGGGGGGATTTCCAGTGTCTGTGAGACCGGGCAGTCACGGGCTCGTTTTCACTGGGGAAGTCAACACTGTGATTATATTTCTGTTTACAAACGTCACGTCACCACCGCATCTCAGAGCGCATCTCCTCCATAAAGCAAAGAACACGAGAAAGGAAGTGACCCCGAGAGAGGAAGTGACTGTAGATGCCTTCAGCACTAACTCCCCCCATGTGACCTCCATATATAATGACGCCCCCCCCCCCCGCCCCCCGGTCCCCGGCTGCTAGGAGGAGGCCGAACAGAGATCCTGGTGAAGTGCCCTGCTAACCCTGAACCTCACGTTACCCCCACGGCCTTGAGACCCTCCTCCCATTGCGTCAGCCTGCGGTCCAGTCATACAGAGTAAGTGTCTCTCTCTCACAGGCCGGTTTGTACCACCTTTGGAGGCAGGTACTACTCTCGTCTGTCCTCTGAAGATCGCTTCCAGTGAACCATTGAAAGTCCCTCCAGTACTTAAAATATTGACTCATTAAAAAAAATATGTTCTCGCCTTGCTAGCACTATCTCTATGTGAAGCCATTGATTTCAGAGTCATGGCCAAGTGTCTTGGCACTCATCTGCACGATGAAACAAATCGTTTCAAGAGGCAAGAAAACGATTTTTCATTGCTGGGCACTCGTTACAGGTGGGAGGGCGAGGGGCTCCCAGCTGACAAGCGCATTTTCTTAGGCGTGGGGATGCAGGGCGGGCCACAGTTACACCTGCACAGGGCATCAGCCTCCACGCAGCCGGTCCAGGACTCAGGCGGCCTCTGACATCGGCACAGCTGGGTGGAAGCCAAGACAGCGAGGACACCCTGGACGCAACTGCCCCCTTGGACGAAGCAGGAGGCCAGGTTGGAGGATCTCTTACAGAACTTCCAGACCATCCGGAAATTTTACCACAAACATTTATCTAGATCAGCAGTTCTCAAAGTGTGGCCTGGGGCCCCCTGAGTTTTCCTGAGATCCTTTCAGGGGATCGACGGGGTGAAATTTTTCACAGCGACAGGGACGCTGGCTTGTCTCAGGCGTGCACAGAGGAGTTTTCCAGGGCTGCGACCTGCTCTCTCAGCTGACTGAACACAGAGGCAGGTATGGGACCCCCACTGTCTTCTATTAAACCAGATATTAAAGAGATTGGCAAAATTAAAACACTCCCACTCATTTCCATGCACTTTCCTGTTTTGAAAATTATATCTATTTTTTAAGTAAAAATGCCATTTGCCCTGGCTGGTGTGGCTCAGTTGGTTGGAGTGTCATCCTCGCACTGAAGGGCTGTGGGTTCAAATCCTGGTCAGGGCACATACCCAGGTTTCAGGTTCAATCCCCAGTCAGGGA
This sequence comes from Myotis lucifugus, assembly GCF_000147115.1. NCBI lineage: Eukaryota > Metazoa > Chordata > Mammalia > Chiroptera > Vespertilionidae > Myotis > Myotis lucifugus. Next base: position 81,480 of record NW_005871593.1, on the reverse strand, counting down.
GCATATGGGAGGCAACCAATCGATGTTTCTCTCACATCAATGTTTCTCTCACATCAATGTTTCTCTCTTTCTCTCTCCCTCTTCCTTTCTCTCTCTATAAGATCAATTAAAAATGTTTAAAAAGTCATTTATGTTAATACATAATGGGTTTATTACTGTCACTTTATAATAAGTTAATATTTTTGAAATTTCTCAGTTTAAATTTCTAATATATTAAACATCAGCAGTTTACCCACATTAAAAAAAAAAAGCTATTTGTGGTCCTCCGTCATTTTGTAAAGGGGTCCTGAGATAAAGCATTTGAGGAAAACTGATTAACAAGCAAGCACCTAGGAGGTCCAAGAAGTAGAAAGTTATTGCCATCCAACCTGGGGAGTGAGTTCACTTTCATCGCTTGCTTTCCTGGCACCTGGCTGAGAGGACTGGAAAATGACAAGTGTGGAGGGCAGGGGGCAAGAACAAGGGGCAAATTTCAGGCTGGACAAAGCAGGCTTAGGCAAGAGCGGGAGGGAGAGGTTTCCAGCTTAGAGGGTTAAGATTTCTGGGAATCCAAAGGTGCAAAAAGGGTAGAGAGAAGGTGACTGAGAGAGAAAGTGGGGCAGAAGGCAAGTGGAGAAAGGCGTCAGAGAAAGTGCAGACCATAATCTGCACGATGCTGAGAAAGGCAAGGCAGAGAAGACCAAGGGTGGAAAGAACAGCTCACAGTGAAGAAAGGATGAGCAGACAGGGAAGGGACTGAAACACACCATCGGGCATTGAGCTCGCTGGGCTTTGTGGAGCCCCCGGCGGCCCTGTACCCTGGAGGTGGGGGAGGTGCAGCTCACCTCGTGTGGAATGTAATCTGGAGGCAGCTTGCTCAGCATGTCTTCTGACAACCTGTAGACAATGGCTTCCCGGGTCTCGCCCACTCCTCCTCCACTCTCCTTGGGCTGAATGTTGGTAATTGTTTCGAGAACAGCGGAAGCAGTGTTACTCTGGTACCTGATGGAGAGAGGGGACTGTTGGGAATGCAGGGAAATGCACCTTCACAGATAACAATCAAAGCGCACACGAAATGATGAATCACCTAAATCCAGCAAAAGGGAAAAAGAGGCGGGGGCTTTACCATCAACCAATAGGAATGAGAGAAAAAACCCAGAGATCCATTTGACTGTCTCCCAGTGGGATACCAAGGACATCACAGAAATGAAACTCCCCTCCTCGGGGAAAGAGATTCCACAGATGTCCCTGATGGTCCAGAGTGCGCCATCAATCTCCTCGCTCGCCGCTGACCTCACCACCTCGCGCAGAACAGCGAGCCCACCTGCTCCCTCCCGCTCTGGCTTATGCGCTGGTCCTCAGAAGCTGCCATTGTAGGACAATTTATTAGATCAAAGAGCACCACTCACATTTGCTCAATGAGTTATAAACTATTAAAATTTATTTGGTCTTTTCTCTTCTGTGTTCTCACTTTCCCACGTGTGTTATTGCTTCCAAGGTAATCTATTGGCATCCACCTGCTCCACCTGTCTGACTGCCACCATCCATCTTTAAAATCCATACATTCAGGAAAGATTTACTCCGTACGAGGCACTGAGCTAGGTGCTAGAATACGGTGACAAACAGGTCCCTGCCTCGGTCCCTTTCTCTCGTGGAGGAAGGGACATTAGTCAACACCATTGTAAGAAATTCTGTGGAGAATCAGAACAGATGTTTAAGAGAGTTTAGTCTCTCTCCCTCTCCCTCTCCCTCTGAAGAATGTGAGAAACTTGAACCCTCATACATTGGTGGGGGGTACTGTAATGTGGTGCAGCCACTTGGAAAAACAACTTGGTAGATTCCTAAAATGTTCAGGGTAGATTAATCACATGACCCAATAATTACATTTCTAGTTACCTATCGAGAGACATAAAAAGACATGTCTACACAAAGACTTGGGCACGAATGTTCATAGCAGCGTTATTTATAGTAGCTAAAAGGTGGAAACTACCCAAATGCCCATCAACTGGTCAATGGATAAATTAAATGTGGTCCATTCATACGTTGGAATACCCTTTAGCAATAAAAAGCAATGAAGTACTGAGGCATACTACAACCTGGGTGAGCTTCAACAAGATGGTGCTAAATGAAGAATCCATACACAAAGACCACAAAGCATGTCTATAGGAAATGTCCAGAAAAGGCAGATTCATAGAGACGGAAAGTAGATTAGTGACAGCCTAAGGCCAGCGGTGGGGCTGGGAATTGAGATGACTGGCTAAAATCGCATGGTACTAAGACAGTTCCAGTGCCATCCATTTTTTGTTGATAACGCTGGGTGCATATAGGCGCAGAGACAATCTGGAGTATTTTGGTAGTGGGACTTTTGTGTGGTGAGCTTTTGCTTCAATGATTACTTTCTATTTTCTGTACTGGCTCTTTTTCTCAGTGAAGAAGTACAACTTTTCTAACAAAGAAGATTAAAACCATTTACATTTTGAAAAATAATAGAGGGAAAAAACACTGAGAAGCAAAGCCCACAAGGGTCAGGAACTCAGCAGAGATGAACTGGTGACAAATGTTTGGGTTCTGTGAAACGCATCTTGCAAATCCCTACTAAGGTTTATGCGCTGCCAGAAGCCTCCCCCCGCCTTTTCCTCACAGCACATGGAATGAGGGAATTACCTCTCTCTCTTCGTGCCTAGGTGTGAATTAAACAACCTTTTGTGGAAACAGCTCCTGCTAAAATTACCCAGGCTTCTTTGCTTGTGAAAAAGCCAATTTTGTACAAACTGAGGACTCCTGAATTATTCAGGTGACCTTTGATTTATTTAGGACACCAGCTTAAGATGCTTCTGTCTTCAGCATTTTTATTTGACTATCTGGGCCCCAGCCTGCGTATCCTAACAACCGCATCCTCCCCAAGTCCTGGCTGAGGCAGACGCACCCGCCCCTGTGGTCTCCATGCCCGGCTGTGGGGGAGGATGCGCAGTGCTGACGAGGGCCCGGGGACAGACCTGGCGAATGTTTGCAGCCCAACCAGGGCTGGGGAAGCAACTCCACTTTACCTTTCAACATAAGAATTTCACCATAGAGACCAATAGGCAAAAGCTGATTTTAATACCTTAGGATGGATTTTGTATAACTTTATATATGATTATTTTTATTTTATTATTTTATTACTCTTTGGTGAGCAGCCTCTTTCAGAAGCGGAGGTTTTAAAAAATATTCCAAAAGGCATTTATTTAAAGAGTTGAAAGATGAGCATATCAAACCCCCCCACACACACAATTGAACATATGAATAGAGAGGAAAACATCCTAGGAAAATGGCAGAAAAGGCCCTTGCGCTCCATTACCTGTTTTCTCATTACTGGTTTTTGAAGTATGGCGCTATCTCAGTTTTTAAAAGTCACATAAGGAAAAGGAAAATACAAATAACAGTGCCCTGTGCAGACCCACACTTGCCCCTTTGATAATAATACAGGGTGGGGCAAGCATAGGTTTACAGCTGTGAGTACAAGAAACATGGAGTTTATTCTTATATGATTGTTTATTCATTACTGTATTATTTTCCATATGAACAACTGTAAACCTACTTTTGTCCGACCCTGAATGCAGTCATAGCTGGTGTCGCATGAAAATAGCTGACGTGACAACAAAATGAAGTTATCAACAGTCGAGGACCCACGTGCTGTTATGGAACAGAGATTTCATCAGAAACGTACATGTGTGTGATTCCCATCGCTCGGCGCCCTGGTTCTGCGCGGCATGCCAGCTCGAAGGGAGCGGGGTGTGTGGGTGAAGCTGTGCTGGAGAAGATGCAGGTGCCACGGGGCCGGGGTCCTGCCGAGCCAGGACACTCCAGGCAGGTCCGATAACGCCAAACCTCTGACTCTGTCATGGACTCTGTGCACCCAAATCTCCACGGACTCCCAGAGCTCTGTTCTGACACCAGACAACTCCTGCCCTGGTTTGTTCTAATCCCCCCATTCCCTCGCCCGCGCTGGCCCTGGCACCATCTCCTTTAACATCAGCTGCCCGACCGGGGAACTTCAGAGAGGGCTCCCCCTGTGTCACTCCCCAGCCTCTCTAGGTTTCCGAGTCCTATTTCCAGATCATGCCTAGCACCACGTAGGAGCGTCCAGCATCCGCATCCTTTTCTGCCTTTGGAACGGCCCCAAACCCTTTCTCAGGGACCCCCCCGCATCTCCCGGAGCCAGTCTCTGCGATGTATCAGCATCACCATCACGTTGCTTTTCCCTTGGAGCCTCCCCTCTCCCCCCACCCCCAGGCTCCTGAACATACCACACACTTTACAGCTTCCTGCCCCTCCTCGGAGCAGCTCCTTCCTGCATGTGCCCTCATTGATGCTTTTGTTCACTGTGCTGACGTGTCGTTTTTTAATCGTGTTTAGGGTGTACGGGTTGATCTGATACGCAAACACAGCCTCCTCATCTTCCTCTTTCTTTGTACTCTGTCCCTCTTGCTGGTGCTGCAGCCACTCCTCCCACCCCCTCCCCATCTCCATCCTGAGAGCCCCTGCAGGTCCTTAAGGCACAACTCAGAGGTGGCCTCGCTCCCTCACTAGCTCACTTTGATCCCTAAATGGAAATTGATTGCTCCTTTGCCTTTGTTCTCAGAGCAATGTGTGTGCGTGTGCGTGTGCGTGTGTGTGTGTGTGTGCTCGCCCCTGTATGTCCTGATTTTAGAGTTTACCATATTGTATTACATAACGGTCTGCCATTCATTTATTTTCTCCGATCGATGGTGAGCTCCAGGGCAAGGACTGTGACTTACTAATCCGCAAGCTGGCTAGAGAGTAAGTTCTCAGTAAATATTTGTTGGGCTTGAATTTTATTAAGCCTCACATCTAAAGGAGAGCAGTCCTCTAATATTAAAAGGGCATGAAAATGTAATTATTTGTTTCTTCTTATGGTAAAAGTCTATTGTCATTACTGTGTGTCTCTCTCCTGGCACCTTTCCACCTAAAGATAAATATATCTCCCATCTTTAAAGGTCAAAGAGAAGAAAACCACAGTAAATTTCCATTCATGCTAAGGAAACCCTGATTTATTCTTCCCGCCTGTTCTAGCCACATAGGAAACGGGGAAGGAACCCCTATCTAGGATTCTCAGGCGCTCCCCTGGCTCCCCGTCAGCTCGCATCCTCCTTGGAAACGCTCTGCACCAGGGCTGCGCGCCAGCACACACACTGCAGGCGGGTGCAGCCGCCTGCGCTGGCCGCCCGCCACCCTGGCCAGCACTCCAGGAGGCCCGTGGAGGGGCCACGGCTGGACCTCACCTGAGAGACCACTCCCACGGTGGGCCATTTAATTCATCTTTTGAGATGATTTGAAAACAGTCCCTGAGACACGGCTGTGGAAAGAACCCCCGAAAAGCTGCCCCATTTTGCATAGGAGCTGGACAAGCTCTCAGATCGCCTCCCACCACACGTGGGCCACCGAATGCCAGGGATGTACAACCTCCATTCCCTTTATTTCTTTCTCCACAATGTGGTTTTAATTTGCAAAGACAGGAAAGGCAGAAGCCTACCTAACCAGCTACACTGGAGAACTGCAAATATCTCTATGTGCCTCCGAATCCCAAGGGCTCCCAGGGAAAAAGTCCCATAAACAAATGCTCTGAGGTGAAGAAAAGGAATGATACTCCATTTGCTTTGGTCCCGAGTTACTTCTAGAAGAAATTTCTCCTTGAAGTAAACGTGAGAAGGAGCTCTTACTGGTCTTGTCACTCGGTGGTTTTGGGGGGTCGTCTGGGTCATCTCTGTTGGGTGGTCATGGGCCATACAAATGCAAGACAACTGACAGAGAGCGCTATCTCTAAAATAATTAACCATTTCCTGAAATATTAGTGCACTATCACATCCAAACCAGCCTAGATTTATATACATCTTTGCACATGAAACATAATGTGCAATGAGCATAATTTTTTAATTCATTTTAGAGAGAGAATGAGAGAGAGAGAGAGAGAGAGAGAGAGAGAGAGACATCAACGTGAGAGAGAAACATCAATCAGTTACCTCCTGAAGGTGCCCCGACCAGGATTGACCCCACAACCTGGGTATATGCCCTGCCTGACTGGGAAAAAAATCTGCCGCAATGAGCACAATCTTTTTTAAAAATCTGAAACTTAGCAGTGCCGGCGAACAAAAAAAGAAATACAATTAAATTCAAACTGTGTCGGAATGAATACAAAAGTTGTAATAAGACATTTGACAAATATCAGAAGGTAGAAAAATATGCAAAACTGCTAATGAGAAAAAGAGTGAAAATAAATAACTGTTTTTGACATTGAGATAGTTGAATTTGCAATGTCCTTGGTACCTTATAAATCTAGATAATAAAACTATTTAAACTATGCATAGTGATTAAACTATGCATTTTTATGCTTCCTGTCACCAAGGTATCTAAGCTCTTGGGAGAGATTTTATTTATTTTAAAGCATTTATTCAACCTGATTTTCCTCTTCTACTTCTGCATTCTCAAGCAAGGATGGGCGGAGGGGGAGACGTGTGGTCCCCCTTCCCAGGTCCCCCCCCTCTCCCCTCTAATTTGTGGGTGCTAAGGTCAGAGTGCTAAGGTCAGAGTGCACATTCTCCACCCCAGCCCAGGGACAGCCCTGAGCCAATCCGGGAGCAAGAGCATTTTTGAGTGACGTGGGCAGTCAGATACATTAATAAGGACCCTCTTGGCTGCGACAGTCACATGGATTCAGCCAGTGTGTCTCAGCCAGTCCACCCCCTCTCGTGTCTTCAACTGTCCTCTCAGAAGAGTTCCACCTCGCAGCCCTGGGAAGGGTGTGCTTGGGGGCAGGAGACTGGGGATGGGCCTTAGCTGGGAAGCTGCGTCTGTTTTTTGCTTACTGCCTCCTGTGGCTGGTGCGGGAACAGCGCGGGGTTGGAACGCAGCTCTCCAAGAAGACTCAGTTGC
>NW_005871593.1:21421-74290 GCF_000147115.1 Myotis lucifugus | reverse complement strand
TCAGTCCCCATCTGGGACCTGTCTGCAGCTTCACTCCACCTCTGCAGCCAATCACCGGCCCCGACTGCAGCCTACATCACACACAGGGCCTCCAAGGTGGTCGATTAGTGCAAATAGCCCGTAAATGTAGGCAAATGTGCCCAATTTCACTCAAAATGAGAGAAAATAAATAAAACCATGCTGAGGCACCATTTCTCACTGCCGTTCTGGTGACAATTCAAAACCTCACCACTGCTCTGTGGGTGAGACTGAGGGGCCAGGCACGCCCGCACTGCTGGTGAGAGTAACAGCACAGGCGGTGGAAGGGACTTCGGCAACCTTCACTAGGCCTTGGTCTAGCCAGCATCCCAGCAGAGCAATTTATCCTGAAAACACATGCCCCACAAAATGGGAAACCGCACGCAGGAGGTTATTCGCTGAGGAGTTATTTGGGATAGTGAAGCACTGGAAGCAACCCTAAAGGGCCACCCTCAGGAGAAGGATGAAGGGACGATGGAACATGAGCACCGAGGAGCCTGCAGCTGTACAGTGATGAGGACAGCATCTATGAGCTGAACGGAGTGGTTATAAGATACACTATTAAGTGAAAAAGGCAAGACACAGAATTCGTATGGCAGCTTTGTTTAAGAAAGAAAGGATCATGAGAATATCTAAGTACATGTGTATGTATGTCTGGGCAAAAAGAGCACAGGGAAGATAAGCCAGAAATTAATGCATGTGGGTGCCTCTAAAGAGAGGAGGAAGTGGGCTGGAGATGAGACTTCTCTAAGGACAACTTACTATCTAGTTGTGACTCTCAGCCATGTTCACATTTCACATAATTAAAACAATGGACAGCCCAGCTGACGTGGCTCAGTGGTTGGGTGTCAACCTGTGAACCAGGAGCTCATGGTTCGACTCCCAGTCAGGGCACAGGCCTGGGTTGCGGGCTCAATCCCCCGTGTGGTGTGCAGGAGGCAGCTAATTAATGGTTCTCTCTCTTCATTGATGTTTCTAGCTTTCTGTCCCTCTCCCTTCCTCTCTGAAATCAAGAAAAATATATTAAAAACCCATCATGAACCAAGATGGAAAAAAACTAAAATGTAATACAAACAAAAACAAAGTACCTACAGATCACTGGATGGCACAACCACACAGAAAAAAGTCGGCCTGACTTTTGAGCAGAGCACCCTGTGCGCCCTCAGTGGGATCTGTTCTAAGGGCAAAAAGGTCAGCAAAGAAACCTTGACCTGCACGTAGGACATTGGGGTGCTGGTGGGGTGTTCAGAGCAAGTGAGTAAAGATATTGAAGTTGCTGGGAACCGGAGTTCTCACCATGGGAGGAAAGAGACAGCAACATGAAATGAGGGAAGACAAGGCACAGCCCTGAGGTATACAATTGGACTCGGACCTGTTAGTATCGGCCTATGATGTTTAAAAAAATACTTATTTCCTAACTCATCCACTGAGAGGGGCTACAAGGAGAGAGAGGGAGGGAGGAAGGGAGGGAGGGAGAGAGAGAGAGAGAGAGAGAGAGAGAGAGAGAGAGAGAGAGAGATATGTGCTTATATATGGACGTAGCTGTAGACATATAAATACACAGAGGTTTAAACATAGAAAAAGAAAATGCAAATGGAACCAAATGTGAGTCATCAGTGACTCTCAGTAAAGGGTCTATGAGAGTTTACTGCGTACTTGCAACTCGTGTGAGGGCTTGTAATGGCTCCAATAAAAGTCCAGGGAAAGTCTCTCTCTGGCTTCCCATTTGAATTACACTTTAGTTGCCCTGCTTTGAGCTGTTCCGAGCTTCGGTTTATCTTCCCTGCGAGCTGGTGATCAAACTGCCCGCGGTGATGCAGGCGCGGGTGCGCGGGCTGTTCCAGGGTGAGATGCGGCCAGCCTTGCTCTGTGCTCCTAGGCACCGGCTCCCACGGCTCCAAGGGCTCTCGCCAAGGATGGAGCCCAAGTTCTAAGGCCTCATTCGAGACCACGTCACCTGCTCCTTTACAAGTGCATTACCACCTACTGACCATTTTCCGGCCGCTCACATGCATCAGGAGACCTTTCTATGGACTAGCCCCCTCACTGGGTCCTCCACAACATGAAGAACTGCGTATGGCGGTCGCAGTCAACAAATGTTCCCTGCCATCAGGCACGGGCTGGCACGGGAGGAACAGCAGTGAAAAGAGGCAAGAGCGTCGACAGAATGAGCTTATGTTGAATGATGGCAGCCAGACGACAGCAAACAATACATACAGATGTGTCAGCTGGTGAGAAAACCTATAGAAAAAGGCAGACAGGGAGGATGGACTGTGAGGTGGTGGGGAGTGGTTAGCCATTGCTAAATAGGGCGGCCAGGGAAGGCTTCTTTGACATTTCAGCAAAGGACGGAAGAGGTGAAGAGGTGAGCCACAGGGCTGCGTGGGAAGGACCACCAGGAAGTGCAGGTAGCCTGCGGGGAGAGCCTCGGGCCTGTCTGAGGGACAGGAAGCCGGCAGTAGCTGGAGCTGATGGCCATGGGGAGGGGGGAGGGGGGGGCAACAGAAAGGGACCAGCCAGGGGTGGGTGCAGATGGAATTATTGGGCCTTGGAGGTCACCTGGAGGTCACTGTTGGCCTTGGACCTTGACTCAGAGTAAGAGGAGCCTTCAGAGGGTTCTGGGCAGAGGCCTGATGCGGTCCGACTCACATTTTTAAAAGTCTCAGCGAAAGCAAACCTCTTTCTGTTTTCTCTTTCAGATAATGTTTAAGTTGATGCGCAAATGGGTCCCCGAGGAATCCTTTTAATTGTTTCCTGCCTCCAGCTAACTTTATGACGGCTTTTTATTCTTCAAAGAGCAGCCAGCGCCGCCACCAAAGGGCCATCGGCTCCTCCCGTGGGGTCTGAAGGGAGCGTTAGCCATCCGTGGGCCTTTGGAGCGACGCTCACATCTTTGAAGATGAAAAGAACATGAGAGAGATGAGAGGGAACTGAGAAGTTAGAATCAACGTGGGTGACAGAGGCCAGGAGGCCAAGCCTGGTGAAGGGTGAGGCGCAGGCAGGACTGGAGGGCACGGGGGCTCCGGGGCTGCCTGTGAGGGCAGAGGACCAGGTGAGGACCGGCTGCAGCGGAGTGACGGGGAGAGGGCAGGCCACACACCGTCTCAGCCATCACAGCTTAACAGCGGTCCTCAACCTGTGGGTTGCGACCCCTTTGGCAGTCGAACGACCCTTTCACAGGGGTCGCCTAAGACCATCCTGCATATCAGATATTTACATTACGATTCATAACAGTAGCAACATTACAGTTATGAAGTAGCAACGAAAATAATTTGATGGTTGGGTCACAACATGAGGAACTGTATTTAAAGGGCCAGAAGGTTGAGAACCACTGCCCTAGATCAACCTTCCAGGCGGCTGCTGGCTTCTCTCTACTTCCTAAAACCACGCTCCTAGAGTAGACTTTGTGGCCTTGCGTCAATGGGCCGGAGGAGACCACCCAGAGGAGGCTGAGCTGGGGCCTCTCCGTAGAGCCAGAGGCTCGGTCTGCAGGTGGGACTTCCGGGGAGATGAGGGATGCGACCTCCTCCACAGGAGGGTCCTGGAAGGGGCTTGGGACCTGGATGCCCCTCCTACCTCTTCACCCGCCTCTGGCCAGTGCGACTGGGGCAGGGACCTCCCCTCACCCGCCCTGTGCGCCTTGCTCACTGCCTGGTGCCCCGTGGACGGTTAGCGACAGAGGAGGCCGTGAGCATCCAGGGAGCAGATCAAGCACAAGTACCACTGCGCCCTCCTCTCTCGCCCCGCCTGGCCCTGCTAGATTCCACTTAGGACCATTATTTTTCATGGACTTTTTTGAGGTAAGAGGCAAGGACTACTGTCCTATCCGTGGAGAGCATCGGCGCCAATCACACCAGCTGGTTTTATGACACGACAGAGAAGTAATCAGTGCATAAATTAGAGCCTTCACGCTGCCATAAACTCCGGAGCATCGGGATTTAGTGAGGGGAGAGCTGCCAAGATCCGACAAAGTTGTAATTGGGAGACAGAAAGTGACACAATTTTTCATAATAAAATGAAAAGCAGGGAAAGGAGAGAGACTGAGAGAGAGAGGAAACGCGTCATTACTGCCAGGCTGAGTTACAAATGACGCCTTCAGATTTCGAAAGGGCCAGGAACTTACGTGATGTCGGCGTTCGGGTGGAGCCCGAAGACCTCGGGGTTGTCGAGGGAGGGCAGCGACTGGATGTACTCGAAATACTGGTCCAAGGTCTTGCAGAGGGGGATTTTATATCCGGTGTAAAAGCAGAACGAGGGCTCAAACATCTTCTCGCTGAACCAGACCTGCGTGGGAGAGAAAAGAGAAGAAATAAAGTCGATAAACATCTAAATGAAAACTGCTACTGGGAAAGAGAAAGGGTTGCCTTATTTCCATTTTAATAGTTTTTAATATTGAGGCTGAACGCACCCAAATGCAGCCACTGACAGAATGATGAGCTCGCAGATGAAGAAAAGAGGCCGGGATGCAAAAGCAATGGAGCCCCAGCCCGTCCCACAGCAGAGAAGATATTTGCTGACCGTGGAGAGCGGAGCCGGCCGCCCAAGTCTGCTCCCGGATCCAGTACCTGGCTGACCCGCCAGCCCTCTGTGTGTGTGTTTTAAGGTTTTAATTTATTTTTAGAGAGAGAGGAAGGGAGAGGGAAAGAGAGACAGGGGGAGAGAGAGAGAGAGAGAGAGAGAGAGAGAGAGAGAGAGAGTATCCATGAAAATGGAACATGGATCAGCTGCTTCCTGCATGCCCCCTATTGGGGATCGATCCCCCTACTGGGTCATGTGCCCTGACTGGGAATTGAACAGGCAACATGTCTGTGCGCTGGCCAGGACTCGATCCCTCTTTTAAAGAGGAGTGGCAACACACTGCAGAATAGATGAGGCAACACACACACACACACACACACACACACACACACACACGAGACAGTATCTGGCCTTTTCAGTGCCGCCCTCTCCCCCCAGCGGGGCTCCTGCCAGGGGGGCTGGGTCTGTGCTCACTGGGGCTCAAAGCAGCACTGAGCACAGCACGAGGCCAGGAAAACTTCCACGCCTCTCCCTTCCCACCCTGCGCTGGAGAGCTCCCCCGTTAATTAAGTTCTGTCCTTGGCCACAAGAAGCAAATGTATCCAACCGTCTTATTGTTCGCTTAAGGACATCCTTTTCTCATTCCATATGAGCTGATTATGTGTAATGTAGCAGCGAGAGCACAAATATATACTCGGTGTGAACAGACTTATTCTGAAGAGGAAAAAATAATGCTGAATGCCTACCAGCCCGATTTGAGACAATGACTTTAGTGTCTAACAGAGCAATTTTCCCGGTTGGAAGGGAGCTAATGGGGAGACAGGGGAGCAGAAAAGCAGGCGGATGTCTGAATCTCTCGAGGACGCTGCGTGGAAAGGGGTGGGACTGTGCTTACTCAGGCTAACCACACCTGCGCCAGTCTCTTTGCTCCATAGCCTTCTTCCCACTCTTTTTAGGGCCAGCGATTGTTCTGAATATGAAACACCCCGTGTACCCGTTCTCCCGGTTGCTCCATTTGCCGAAATCCTATCCTATTCAACTTCCACGCATGAGGCACTGAGCTTAGAATGAGAACAGAGTGCAAAGATGAGGCACACACAGTCCTTTCCTTCAAGGAGCTTGTGACCCAATGGAGGGCTAAGCCGATTACATAATAGCCACAGTACAAAGGGCACCGAGGCAAGAGCCGGGGAAATAAAAATAAGCCAAGTACCAAGGAGGCGTAAAGCAGGAGGAAAGCACAGCCAGACCTGTATGGGAGAGAAAATAGAAGTGATAAGGTAAGGCATGTCAGGTAAGGCTTTATCTAAGAGGTGATTTTGGAGGTAAGCCTTGAAGGACAGGATTGTGACAGTGGGACTGGTGATGGGGAGACCACACAGGCAAAGACACAGAATAACTAGTGCACATGTGAGGCAGGTGGGGGAAAGGATGAAGGCTCGGGTAAATCTAGTGTGGTGGTGAGAGAGAGCACAGGAAAGGTGAAGGGGGCCCTATTACGGATGACTGTGTTTGTCAGGCTGATGACGTGCTAATTTAAGAAGTGGGGAACAGTTGGAAGCTATTAGAGAGCACAGTGCTGTGATCGTGGTCATTCTGAGACAGATTATGTTCTTGGGGATGGGAATGACAAGGCAGGGGAAGGCCAGGGGCCCTCAGCACATAGACCACCAGTGACCATTGTGAGCTCTGTGTTGTCAGGTGACATCTGCATATATAAAAGTCTAAGTGACCGTTACGCACTATGACCCGCACTGACCACCAGGGGGCAGATGCTCAACGCAGGAGCTGCCCCCTGGTGGTTAGTGTGCTCCCACAGCCAACCTCCTGGGCCAACCTCCAGCAGTCCCTCCCGGCAGGACTGGGTGAGAAGGCCCCTATTGGCCCCCATTGCCACCTAGGCCAAGGGACCCCACCCGTGCATGAATTCGTGCACCGGGCCTCTAGTATATTTATAAAAGCAAATAGAAGTCTCCACCTGTTTTTCCATTAATTTATTTACACGCACACAACTAGTTGGATTCACTAACACAAATAGCTGAGTTTCATCCAATTTGGAGGACATTTTGGGGATATATTAAAAATACAGAATATGAAGTCTACATGGAATTACTGTGGGAGATTCTAGAAGGTACTTTACAAAGACACACAGTCATACTCCAAAGACAAATAAGGTTCTACAATTGTTGGTTTTAGGAGAGACACACCATAAGATGCTGAGAATAGAGAAAAGATTAGCCTCAAACTGAAAGTCACAGGAATGGAGGATCCCACTGGAAGGCACTGATATACAATTAAACCAATTCCCTCTCAGACAATGCTAGGTAACATAGGGTGAAGTGGCAACAAAGAAGTTAGATCTCCTGGTTAGAAGATAAGATGAAGCTGAGGTTGCGATACCTTTTTCTCCTTTGAACCTTGGATATGAGTTTATCATATTCCTTGATTTTATTGTTCTCATGAGTCTAGGCACCTTTCACCTTAGTCTTTCCCCCATTCAGCCCTGCTATCCACTCCCCGTCTCCTTCCCTCGGAGGGCATCTATTTAAATGTCCTTGATCTATGTCCTCAACGATGCATTTATCCTTGCGAAATATACACGTATAACTTTATAGATCTCATTTGATTTCATTAACCTCTGCACTCAACAGTAAGTTTGTAAGACCTGTGCCTGCTGTCACACGGATCGCTTCCTCCCGGTGCTGCGTTGTGTTCCACGGCAGGCGGCCGCGGCATTCAGCTCCTCCATCCCCGTGAAGACTCCTAGGTTCACACGGTATCACCATGAACATTTGTCAGCATATCCATTTGTAGACTCTTCCTAGAAATACTCTGGGATGGACCTACCCAGGATACTTAATTTTAGTAAATTTTGCCCAATGGCTTTCTGGGAGGTGTGGACCGGTCTGACGTCCAGCAGCCTGACTCCTGCCTTCACCATCCTTACCGACACACACCTCTCCACACACGGCTTCAGAAGAACGTGTAAAGGGTTGAAGGAAACATCAGCTTCCTGGTAAACCCCCAATTTACCAAAGTAACCCCAAAAGCATGTGTTCTTAATTCTGTTGAGGTTTTAATTTTGTTTAGAGGGGGAGAATCATTGACACAGAGAATTACCAATATAGATTCTAATATAAAGAATTCAAGTAACCATAAAATACATATCTGGTTTTCTCCCACTTAGGTAATATATATTCCTTCTTTGACATGTAAAAATTTTAAGAAGAGTTTGAGTCTGATGGGCTATTTATACTATTCATCCTTGATGTGAAAGGTGAAAGCCATAATTGCTAAGAACATTCTCTAGAAAATGTTCAATATGATATATGTGGGTTTTACTGGGCACAGAGAAAAAAAAATGAGCACTTCATCAATTTTCAATTGTCTGTCCTAATGGAAAAGATGAGAAAACTCAAATTATGGTTCATTTTCCAATCAGTTATTTTGGGGCTTGAAATCGCTTTGCGTGGTTTCAGAGGAAGAAGCAGAGAAATTATGTGCAGTGTTTTCAAGGAGGAGGGGGTGGGGGGCCCTGGGCATGCGCAGCTCATCTGTACGGAAGACTCACAGACCACAAGCAGATTGCTGGCTGGTTTGGCTTTGGTTTTAACTTGGTTTTGTTGGCTGACTCTTTGTAGCAGCTCGGCTCTGTACCTTCCCCGCCCACTCCCTCCCCCCTTAAGTTTGGCTCATCTATTACTAAAAAAAATGTTTTTGCTTAAAAGGAAAATGCAATAAAATGTGTCTCCATGCCTCCCCTCCCCCCACCACCACAATTGACTTACTCTAGCAAAGCAATTAAGTAGACGTTTATCAAAGTCGTCTGTCACTCTGCCTCCATATTGCACTTCTCCAATCATGTACCGAACTGTACTCCACGATACACCCTGCGTTAGGAAGAACAAAGAGTGATTCACTGTCCATCCAAACAAAAACCCCTAAACATTTCGGGTCTCTCCTAGGGGCCGAGGTCTGGAAAAGGAAGCCCCCGCTCGACGGCGGAAGCTTCTCATCATGTTGTATTAACAGATCTTTTGCGCTTACACGACTGGAACGGCCACGGTTTGTTCACGAAAGACAGTTCCACAACGCCACACAGCTGTGACCGTGGCGCTCACCTGTGGTTTAAAACACCCTATTTTTCACTCTGTGTTTGTAATCACCTATCATGCTCATTACAGTAGTGCTGAGCTGTTAGACAAGGAAAGGTTGTGTTTAGTGAAGAAAAGAAAAATCAAGTCATCAACGCTCTGATATGCTTCCTTAGCAATATGCCTTCTGAATCAGTGCGAGAACAACTTGGAAATTACTCACAAGATGTTTCTGCAACAAAATCCTTTGGTATCTCACTCTGTGAGCGACAACTACATTAAAGTATGGATTAATATCCATAGCCATTTTATGCTTGCAATGCATTTCAGATATTAATAGTTTTTTTTAATTTAAAAATCCCTTCAATAACATCTGAGGTAGGAGACGTAAGGATGCTTGATTTTTCTTTACTTCCTCTTGATTAAAACTTTACTTTTCAGCTTCGTGGCCTTTCAAAGCAACTATTTCAAGAGCACTGTTGTTTGTATATGCCAGTGATGGCGAACCTATGACACGCGTGTCAGAGGTGACACGCGAACTCATTTTTTTGGTTGATTTTTCTTTGTTAAATGGCATTTAAATATATAAAATAAATATCAAAAATATGTCTTTGTTTTACTATGGTTGCAAATATCAAAAATTTCTATATGTGACACGGCACCAGAGTTAAATTAGGGTTTTTCAAAATGCTGACACGCCGAGCTCAAAAGGTTGATAATTGCAGAATATGAACCCAATGTGATACAAGTTTTCATCAAAACGTCATAGTCAGTATATTATCCCCTTGTAGCAGCAAGGAAAAACGGTGGTTTGACCCTGGATTTCCCACCGGCCCAGATGAAGATTCCCCGTGGCTCACCGTCCCCCGGTGCCATGTTTATAATCTTCCTCAGGACCTACTAGGAGGAGAGGGGAGCGGGGCGCTGGCACTTTGAGCCCTACTAGCACCACACACTGTGCTGTCACCTGCTGACTCATTTACTCTCCACAGAAGCCAGAGCCAGGACATAGGGGAGGAAACAGGCTCAGGAACTTGCTCAAGGTCACAGAGAGACAGATCACGGGCCTTTCCAGCTCCCGTGTGAAAGGACAACAGGTTTGCGTTCTCAGTCCTGTGACCTTGAGGAAGTCCCTTATTCTCTTTTGTCTATTGTTTCATCAGTAAAAAGGGGCTACCAGTAATGGCTTCTGTGTCTGCCCCACAGAGCCGTGAAAATGGGATGAGGCCCTGCCTGTGGGAGCACTCTGAAGACCAGAGTGCTCAAGAGGATAATTAGTGACCACTGTCAGGAATTGTTACAATTCATATGCATGAGCTTAAACATCCGTTCAGATGTGATTCACGTGAAAAAAGGACTTCCCCGTGGCTGGGAGATAACATGCCACTTCTGCGGAGACACAGGGAGAGGAAGAAAGAAAAGTGTGACTTGAGGTGCGTTCTCTCGAAGCGCACTGGGACCCTTGGCTGTGACATGAGGACACAAGGGTGTGAGAGTCCGAACGCACTCCTGGGGGCAGGAGGGAGGGCTGGGCCAGCACACGGCTGATGGGAAGGAGCAGGCTGTGTGCAGGAGCTGGGGGACCTCAGCAGGCTCTCTGAATATCACACTGAAAATGTCTATAGAGGCTTGATTAAGGACAGCGATAAAAATAGAAAAGAGAAAAAATATCACTCACCTTTTTAATGTCGCATTCATCAAGGTGATTCTGAATAAACTGAACGCTGGCTGTAAAGTCGGCAGAATTGAACTCATAGGGAATATTCCATCCCAAGGGGCCGAATTTGCGGCGCTCCTTAAAAACACCAGAGGGAAGAACTGAGTGAGGTGTTTACAGTGCATGCAGCTGACCCCTTTTATTGTCACCATGCAAAGTAAGTACAATTAAAGCATGATATCAAAACTGATGAACATAAAAGAACAGTTTTCAATTGGGGGTATAATAACCTTCCAAAACATTATTCCGTGGCTCTAGAGACAGATGGCTTACAAGAACAAATCGCCAAATACTTGCTGAATTGGTGTTCTTGGGTTTAGAGACGTCCAGGTCTCCATTGCCAACTCAAAAACAAAAACAAAAAAACAGGTGCTAAAAAATACCCGTTGAATGAATTATTTATTCATTGTTTATTCTAAATTGGACTCTTGGACGTTTCAAATGTTAAATGTAAAGTTTTGAATTTTTGTTTTTCAACGTGCATAACTTAAGCACTCAAGAGCATTTAGACTCTCTGCTAGTTTCACTCTGTCATCTTGCCATTTTGGCTTCTGGAAACCAAATATCTCTAAAACATGGCACATCTTTCTGTCTCAGAATGCTCCCACTGCCCTCATTCACACTCTGCATCTGCGAAGCTACTCACAGTGACCCACTGCCTTGCTAGTCTGGAGACCACTTTACCGCTGTGCTGTGTTAGAACCGGTATTTCCAGGCCCGGACCACCGAGCGAACCACCCAGGTGAGCTCAAATGTTGCCAAACCTCAGCTTCCCCTGCCTCAGCGCACGGCCAGCCTCTCGGGAAGGTCCAGTGGTTTCGTTGGGTTTCCTCCTGGGCCTCGGACCCCACCATCTGAGGTGTGGACCCACGTGGAGAGTAGAATCCCGGTGTATCTGTGGGGAGCTGTGGTCACACTGCTCTACCTGGGAATGTATTTTTTGTCTCTTCTGCTTTCCCCAACCCAACTCTCTCTCTCTCTCTCTCTCTCTCTCTCTCTCTCTCTCTCTCTCTCTCTCATCCAATCCTTCCTTCTGCAGCTGCTTCATGCTTGCATTCTGACAAACACCACCACTGAAAGGAATCTAACTGAATGTTAGTTTTGGACAAGTTCGTGGACAGGTCAGAGAAGAAACTCAGAGAAAGCATGAAGGTTTTCATTACTGATTTTCAGGATACACTTTTAAAATATTAAGTAAACCATGAAAAAGTAATTTGGGTCCAGATGTCCGGCTCTGGGAGATCAGACGGAGGGCAAACACAGAACTTTTTAAAATGTCTACTCCCACTACTTTTAGATCTGTACTTCTTTGGGTTCGGTTGTCAGGCATTCGACGTTTCTATGGTGTGACTCCCAGCCTTGTCCCTTAGCGAATTCTATCGAACGTAGACAGTCAGTCCAAAAAGAGCCAACCGGATTCCTTCTCCCAGGAGTGTGGACTTGGGGTTCAGAATTGCTACTGGTGTTTACCCTCATGCGAGCTCCCCTAGGGAGACTCAGCCTCAAGACCTGGGAACCACCACCTTCCACCTTGACACAGAGAAGGGGAAGGAGCAGAGGTGTGGCCTCGACAGGAGGAGAGACATGTGGTGTTGTTCCAGGTGTGAGAAGGGAGCACTGGGTCTCAATGGTGTCTGCTTCTCTATTTAAAAAAATTTTTTAATTGATTTTAGAGAGAGGAAGGGGGAGGGATAAAGGGATAGAAACATTGATGGACTGCTTCCCACACACCACTACTGGGGATGGAGCCTGCAACCCAGGCAAGTGCCCTGACTGGGAAGCAAACTGAGACCTCCTGGTTCATGGGCTGATGCTCAACCACTGAGCAACACTGGCCAGGCAGCATCAGCTTCTCTTGATGGCTTTCTGCATCATAGTCTCAGCATTCCTGTTGCCTTGATGAGTTTTCTAGCTATTCATAGTCTATACTCAGTTTTGAGCCCTGGCAGTGAAAAACATCTCCCATTTTTGTCTCCCCTTTTACACCTGTATTTCGGGATAAGGCTCATGGCTGCCTAATAAGCATCTATATATATAAAAGCCTAAGTGACCATCCGACCGTTCAACTATCTGACCAATAACTATGACATGTACTGACCACCAGGGGGCAGATGCTCAATGCAGGAGCTGCTGGGCTGCAGTGATTTGGCGGCTGCGGTTCTTGGGTGACGCACCCAGAACCAGAGAGGAGGGAGCCTGATTCCGGGATGCATCACCAGAGAACTGTCCTCTCGCAATCCGGGATGTCGGAGAGCCGATTCCGGCCCAATCCCCTCAGGCCAGGTCGAGGGACTCCACCGGTGCATGAATCCATGTACCGGGCCTTTGATTAGTTAATAATAATCAGAATGAAAGGCACATTTTCTCTCACCCTCTGGGGGTGAGGATAGGGGTCAGTTCCAAGGGTTTTGAATTTCTTGAGTGGATCCCAAAACATTGAAGCGAGCCTCCTCCAGGTTATTCCAGAGCAAGTGAGCATGGGAAGGGCCTATGAATATTAATGTGAAAATGCATTCAGCTAACCCCCGAGTCCCTGGAATTTCTTCTGTTTGAGATCTTCAAAGAGAAGAATGCTAACCACTTACTGGTGAAATGCAAATGTTTTCTCATTTATAAAAAAAAGAGAATCAAATCTAAAATAGTTTCACCTATGTTTGACTTAATTTTTAAAATTAACTGTCCAATTAAGACAGAAGACTGAATAAAGAGTAATTCTTTCCTCCCAATTATCGCAGCAGCTTAAATGGGCTCTATGGAAACACTCCCATTTATAACCACCGGGCAATTACAATTCAGTTGCTCCTTAAAAGGTGATCTTTGAAAATTGCTCCAAATGCTGAGGTTTGCCTCACTTCATTTATAGCATTCACTCTCTCTATATATATAATGTATATATATTTGATTTTTTTACAGAGAGGAAGGGAGAGAGATAGAGAGTTAGAAACATCGATGAGAGAAACATCGATCAGCTGCCTCCTGCACACCTCCTACTGGGGATGTGCCCGCAACCAAGGTACATGCCCTTGACCAGAATCGAACCTGGGACCCTTGAGTCCGCAGGCCGATGCTCTATCCACTGAGCCAAACCGGTTATGGCAAAGCATTCACTCTTTAGTTTGGTTCACTAAGGCTCTGTTTAGCTCTTAGGGGAAAAGTCACAATCTTGGTGGGTGTCTTTTCTTTCACAAATAAAGTCATTTCACTTTCTTGCTATTTTTTTTTGTACTTACTATTTTCTCTAAATGACAATAAAGAAGAAACTCTGAACTATCACGTTGGAATGCTATCAGGACAGACAACCCATTGGGACCTAACAAGTCATTTGGAAGCTCAAACGCAGGAGACTTTGCTAGAATTTGGAGTATTGAATTACCTCCAATACGTATTTTTGAAACCATGGGGTGAGACCTACATGATACAATAGAAAAATATTTAAACCAATGTACTTTCAAGAAGTGTTAGCCTATTTGAGAAAATAAGACTTAAAAACAAGGAAAGGACAATGTGATAGCGAGTATAATTGACTGTCAACATTTAACAGACGATAATCCTGAGAAAAAATGTTCCATCAGTGGGTTCTGGGAAGAATGAAACTGAAGAATGAAACAGAAGCCAGACTTGAAGAAGGAAGAAAAGACTGCCGGGCTGGCTGTCCGAAGGCCACGAGCAAAGACAGAAGGCCAAGCTCGCTCGGGTCCTCCAGGAGGCGGAGGTGGGCGTCCTGCTGCAGCAGAGGCGGCCCCTGGTGAACAGCGGCAACCATGCGCCCAGGGGCTGCTTCAGGGATGGAATGCAGACAGACCTGAATGTCAGGAGAGAGAGCTGAAGCCGCTTCAGCAGAATGGAGTTAGCCTCCATTGTTACATTGGAGAGTGGCAAACTGAGGAAGACTAGTCTACTCACCAAATTTATCCAACACAGTTCCCTCTTTTCATTCCAAAGAATATACAAAACACAGAATTAGTAGAGAAAACTTGGAATCCTCCTTGGACCACGAAAGTAGAATTGCTCAGCGGAGTCATACTTTTAATAATGTCAAAACTATTTCCAATTTTATGCTAGATTCTGCCTCAACCCAGTGATCCCATCTCCCACAGCTCAATGCAGAATCCCTTCACTCGCATCTTCAAAACAAGGCTCTCCTTCGAGCACCGCACCCTCGTTATTTCATACCTGGAAGTAGCATAAGATGAAACATGCAACCCACACTAGGCAATGTAAGGGAAAATTTAATAGTAAAAATAAGGAACAGAAATTGCCATAACCTTCTATAGGGGAAAATGTAAAAGATCTTTTTATTTATATTTACTTATTTTTTTAAATATGTTTTTATTTATTTCAAAGAGAGGAAGGGAGAGGGAGATAAAGATAGAAACATGGATCAGTTACCTCCTGCACACTCCCTACTGGGGATCAAGCCCACAACCCAGGCATGTGCCCTGACCAGGAATCGAACTGGAGACCTCCTGATGCATAGGATGACACTCAACCAACTGAGCCACACCCGCCGGGCTAAAAGATCTTTTTAAAAATCTGTATCCTATTATTGAAATCGCGGTGAGGAAATTTAAACTAGGACCTGTACAGTGACTATTACTTTTGAAGGGAGTGTCTGTCAAGGCTCGAACTTTAGGAAGAAAAATGTAGACGAAGGGAACGTTTTTCTGAATGAGGAACTGCTAACAGGGGAACCCCCTGGGCCTTGCTGATATGGCCATTTTTATTTTATTTTTCAGATTTTTTTATAACTCAAGTTCATTTTCATCTATCTTTCTATCTACTTGTTTATTTATTTTGTTAGGGCTCACTGAGGATATTTTTTCCACTGATTTTTAGAGACAGTGGAAGGGAGGGGGGAGACAGAGAGAGAGAGAGAAACATCGATGTCAGAGACACACATGATCGGTTGCCTCCCATAACTGGGTCTGGGATTGAGCCTGCAACCGAGGTAGGTGCCCGGAATTGAACCCAGGGCCCTTCAGTCTCAGGGCCAACGCTCTATCCACTGAGCCAAACTGGCTAGGGCTGGCCATTTTTATTTAATAGTTAAATTACTTTTAAGAGCCATGATAAAAATTCCAAGCCATGAAAAGGACATAAAAATGACTGAAGACTCCTTCCGTAAGAGCAGTGGCTGTTTGGCAGTTATTCTCAATCCCCGGTGCATATTAGAACCAATTGGGGAGTGTTTAAAAGATTGCCCACCCCACCCCCGCCACCTCCTCCCAGGGGCTCTGGGCCCAGGCAATGGCTGAGAACCTTTGCTTGAAGTATTCCAGGGTCCAATGTGCTGGGCAAATGAAGGGTGTCACATTGGCATCAATAGGGAAAAAACAGACAATGTGATGCTGATCTTCTGCAGGACAGAAGGAGACTACATGTTGCAAGGAGACTACAAATGTAATTGTTGAGTTTCAAAGACCGAGACTTCGGAGGAAAATATATTTAAAATGCAGATCCTGAGCGGTGAATGTGGGCTTGCTCTGAATGCCAGCAGGGTGCAATGATGGAGTTTCTGGGAAACCACAGAGGGATCATACTGAGGCCAGCAGAAGAGGATGCGAAGTGTTCTCGGGGGCAGTGGCCAAATGAGCCAAGGCGTGCACCAGGCCGCTGGGAATGAACGGCTCCTGGGGAGGGTAGGAGGGCTGGCTGCAGAGGCGAGGCCTCACCCGGCTGCCATGAGAGCCAGAGCTGCTGCTGCAGTGACTTCCTGGCCGATGTGGAGGTAGGAAGCTCTTGGAGGAGGAGGAAGGGAACCTGGGAGGCAGCGGGGAGAGTTTGGAGGAGCAGGGCTGAGTGCAGATCTGGCTTGGGCCTCTCTGCGTGTTCCCGTGGAGGCACCCAGGGCCCTGTCCTCCGGGGTAAGCTTGCTCCCACCTCAGTGACAAAACAAGCCACACCCTCCACCACTCTTCTGCCCAAGAAAGCTGACCAGCCAAATCCACTTCCCCTTCTGACAGGAGAGGAGGGTGCTCACTGCGTCCTCTGCAACAGGAACCGGGTCCACGTATCACACCCAGAGCTGGGGGGAGTGGCTGGCTCGATGCCAAACCACGACTCAGTAGGAGAAACCACATGGAGGGCGGTGGGGGCACGCCGAGGTTCTGCGTTCCGCTATAAGGTGGAGCCCAGCACGCACCTCTCCCCAGCTCGGAAGCCTCACATTCTGTGACATGAACCAATTCCCTGCTCTTTTTTCAATCTCTGCAGGGACACAAGTATATACATCATGCTTGCATAAAGCAACGGATATCTGGATTCACTCGGAGGAATAAATCGATGAACAAATCAGGTTTTTGGCTATTATGTCCAACGCTAGAAAAATATGAGCCACGATCCGTCCAATTCAGACAGACTTTCCTACATCAGTTACATCCCAGGCTCTAATGTTCACACGCATCACTTGGCAGCTGTTACAGGCAGACTCTGCTCCAGGAGGTCTGAGGCGGGGCCTGAGATTCATCTCTTACGAACCACCAGGTGGTGCGGTGCTGCTGGCCCAGCTCCACAAGCCCCTAAAGAACCCTGGGTTTTTCTGTCAAACTAGTCTCTCCTAACCAAGTAAAAGGAAATATTTAGGTAACATCACAGTAAACAATTCTGAAATGAAAAAATAAAAAAAGAACAGAGGAAACTGTGCTTGAATTATCTACACTCCCCGTACAGTCATAGAACTAGTAGCAGAATTTTAGAAATGGGGGAAATCGTGAAAGATGAGCCCCTTCGGCCTCTCAATGCCCAGATGGGGACACGGAGACTCCGAGAGGGGCCCAGCTTGACCCACTCCGCTCACACAGCTCACTGATTTCGCAGCGAGCACTGAAGTCCAGGCTGCCTGACACGGCGAGGGCTCTGGCTCTAGTCTAGCCTGCTAGGATGGGATGGTAAGAGGTGATCAACCTTCTTTTCATACACACGCCACTGTTAGCTTCATGGCCCTAGCAATGACGATTTTTTTTTTCTGTTTTGACCTAAATACAAGTCCTGTTCAGCGCAAGCGCACTTCAGCCCCACGACTGGACCACAGTGCTGTGTTCTCCCGTTTAGCCCTTGGATCATGGCCACTAGCAACACAGGCTGCCGCACTGACCATATGGAAAATATCCCAGTCCTCGCTCCCTGATAAGCACGGTGGGAGAGCTGAATCATCACCGCCAGGAGCCGAATCATAAAATATATTATTTGTGAATTGGGAATTAAATAGCAGAGTTAAAGCAATATTTGTATTAGTGTGTGATAAGGTCTGGCGAAGCGAACGATCCCCAGATAGGAACGCGTGAAACAGGCTTCAGAGTGATTTACAACCAAAGACCACCGTGGGCCCGGCGGGAGGTAACCACAGGGCTTTACCTGATGTTAACTCTCCCGGGGACAGATAAACACCCACCCTCTCCGTTGGGCAGTGCGGAGCCCTGCAAAAAAAAACGGCAGGGACAGCGAGCCTGAGGGCCAACACCCCAGCGTGTTCTGGGGTGACACTCAATCCCCCTCCAGGTT
The DNA here is from genome assembly GCF_000147115.1 of Myotis lucifugus. NCBI lineage: Eukaryota > Metazoa > Chordata > Mammalia > Chiroptera > Vespertilionidae > Myotis > Myotis lucifugus. The sequence goes on along the minus strand of NW_005871593.1, from coordinate 56,443 downwards.
TGGGCGGGGCGGGGAGCGGAGGGCTCTGCACAGCAGCTGAAGCCTGGCTCTGGGTTCAAGCCTCTGGGAAGGGAGGGTGCAGCGAGGGGGGAAGGAAGCCTCTTCCTCTCCCTGTCAAGTGAAGGAGTGAACCCAGGATGACTTTCAAATATGAACGACACCCAAAACTCAAATGCAGAACAAAGCAGTACCGGAATGCAACCATCCACAGACAAGTTGCTGGGCAGCCGCAAAATTATTAAATTGCTGTGTAAGTAAACGGTAAAAGCCAAATAGCAAAGAGCCTGGAAGAGAGATAACCACCGTGACTCCTGACGACAGCCACCGCTCTCACCAGCGGGAGCAGGGTCAGCCCCTGCACCCAGGCGGCCAGTGTAGGGCTCGGCTCCTGCGTCAACCGCCTCCAAGTGGACTTAACCTCTGCGAGTCTCCATTTCCTCCTTTAAAAATGGCATTAGCCTGCCTTGAAGTGTGGTTGTTAGTGTTACGGAGACGGTGCACAGAACATTCCCGGCCGCCACAGCCACGTTGGAAACCAAGCTCTCGCCTAACTGATCCGTTTGCTCATCACACAGACATTATTGAGCAATGCCCCCGCTGTGTGCCAGGGACGCTCAGCAGTCACCGGGCTGACACCCTGCCCACCAGGGGGGGAGGGGGGAGGGGTGGAGAAGACGGTGAACAGACAGACAAATATACACTTGGCAGGTGGGGAGAAGTGCCCGGAAGGGAGAAAAGCAGGGGGAGGGGCCAGGCAGTGCGGAGCGCGCCCTCACAGAGGGGCTCTCCGAGGAGGACCCGTGAGACCATCAGCACCCCCGAAGATGCCCGCTGCTGCAGACGGTACCTGCACGGTGGAGTGTAAGAACGCCACTGTGTAGAGCATCGGCTTCCACATGGGCAAGTTACTGATGTCCAGGAGGTCTTGGTTAATTCCGGCGAATGTCCTCTTCAAGCCTGCGCGGACCCCTTGGGGCGGCTCGTTCGTGAATTTGAGAGAAGTCTGTCGCGAAAAGTAAAGGGTAATTTTGTTTCTGTAAATGATTGCAAAGGATAAAGCAGAAATCACAATACGTCAGACGGCAATATGCTTGTGGTACAAAAAAATGGGACATGGATCAGAGCCGAAACCCAGTAAGTCAGCCCAGGTCTCAGAACTCCTCTGTGGAAAGGCTTGTATAACCTCGGTGATTACAGGGGGAGGTTTTGCAGGGCCGCCTCCACTGCCCCGGAAAGCCCTGCTGGGTCTCCATGATGCTGCCTTTATTTGTGTAACTCTCAGGGGAAAGACACTTATCGCCTAGAAACCAACCTGGAGCAAGGTGATCGGAAATCGGTCGTGGGGCTCGGTGGTTATCCACACGCGGAAGGACTCATCGCTGGCTTCGGTGTTCATGATGGTCTCCAGCAGCTCCTCCATGAATTCCAGGCCGAGGTGACAGTTTTGCAGCAATACCCAGCCCCCCTGCATTCCGAAGTGATTTCATATTAATTTCTTATAACTTTTTGGCTATGATGTTAATAAAAACAAAATGGACAAATCCTTTTCAAACCTTTGCTTAGGGAACGTGAATATTCTGTTTTGAACCTATGTTTTTCGTAAAATTATTATACGTCAATGCAATCATTTCTTCTGCCCCTGATAAAGCTGTTGACTTGGAATCGAGCGGGCTCGCAGCGACTGTATTCTGCCACCCCTGGCTCAGGAGGGAACAGGAATGAAAACTTGCAGTCAGACTTCTGTAAGTATAGTGTGTGCGCCATCTAATGGCGGGAATGGGGATTTCGGAATCTGTACCTTAAATTGTTCTGCCTACAGTCAATCAGAATTGACTCGCCCCCAAACTCTAGTTACAAACAGAGGTACACATTCCCTCATGAAAACTGGAGACAGTACATTCGGTGGCATTTGCTACCATAAATACGAAGCCTCATTCTTTGTCATCACGCTTCCCATAATTCCTGAAAGCACCGCATGCATTGAGCACGCTCTAAATCAGGGGTGGGGAACCTTGGTTCTGCCCAGGGCCATTGGGATGTTTATAACATCATTCGAGGGCCATACGAAATCATCAGCTTAGAAGTTAGCCTGCTCTATCTGGTCAAACATTTAATTAACTCACCCCTAATGCCTGGGCAGGCCCAGACCAGGTGATTCTGTAGGCCTTCCACGGTCCTTGGGCCAGACCTTCCCTCCCTCTTATTATATAAAGGCTGGATAAGACTAGCTTTAACACATAAGTCACACAACCATCACTGCTGTGTGAGGGAAAAAAAGTTTATTAACCAGACATTTTGCTACCCTTATATGATGGGATCAGATTAAAATCGGCTACAAAATATTGAGCACAGTCAGTTTATGATAAAGTTTGTGTGTTATGCTTTCTAACGTAAGAATATATGACGCCTGCTGGCTTAAACGGCAAGGACGACGTGCTGGTCTCGACCACAGGGGAGTCTGGGAAGGCGGGCTTCAGTTCGTTTGTGCCGTCATGGACCCAGGTACTCCTCGTTCCACAGTGTCAGCTTTATCCCAAACCAGTGTCCTGCTCCAGTGGCTGTGTGGCTACCCCTGGCCATGTGTGTGTTTTCCCCCAATGATGCCAGGATTGTCAGTACTGCTCCCACATGGAGAGAGAGAACATAAACGTTATGAAAGCCAGTATTCCAAAGAAGGTTAATGTGAATGAGGTCTCCACAAAACTTCTCACTCGTGGAAACTCAAGTAATTATTTAAGACCCAAAGTTCAACTGTCAACTCACTCAATAGAGTGGATCATTTAGTCTGAATAAAAATTATTATATGTAATTGCTTTGAATAGAAATTAAATACAATATATTATTGAATTTGATTAGGTGATAAAAATTAAGGCTTAGAGCACTTGGGAATTAATGGCCAGGTTGAAAATTTGATGACCCAGGCAGGGTTTTAGCTCATTAGCATTCTCTAGTCATTAATTCCCAGGAAAAACGGCACCAAAGTTGCTACGAACATTATGAGGTAAAAAAAAAAGCTTAAAAATAAACCAAGATCTTATTTTATTTTCATAAATGGTGCAATTTCTTATTACGGCTGAAATTGCTATCTCCCAAGCATATCTAGAAAATTAATGTCCTGTGAATTTATTAGGTGTGACAGAAAACATTCCTCAACATTCCATCCAGCTTGCGATTTTCAATAACAACCGTCATCAATATTTAAACTAAAACATCCTCAAATATTTATTTGGCTGAAACTACCCATTAATGAAAAATGAAAGACTAATTTTAACCAAAAATTGAAATTTAACTGTCTCAATCTGTCACTTCCTATTCATACTGATCATGAAATTGTAAGACGGTTAGGAGCTACTAGTATACCCGTAGGGACCCGAAAGTGGTTATGCCAAATTGTCCAAAAAGAATTAGTGAAAGTAGAACGGAGCATACACTATGGAAAATGAGACAAGCTTTTTGTGGGGATGTCAGAAGCAAACTCGCTCGAGGTTGAAGATTCACAGGCAATCAAAGGTTGACTATATTATACACATAAACAAAGTGGGAAGGGCGACTGGGCCTCAGGCGCCTGCTTCCCCGGCCCGGCGGTGGTTCTGGGCCGGCCGACGGCCAGAGGACATCGGCGAGAATGTTGCCTTAGAAGCGCTTGCCCCCGCCACGTACCTGCTGCATGGACATCTGAATCAGCTTCCGCGCGTGCACTTCTTGGCCTTGCCCCATGGAGATGGTTCTGCATTCTGTAACACAGCAGAAGGTTCCCCACGTTAAAACATACATTTTATAACGGGGTTGGGACAAAAAATTGATTTCTGAATGGTCATAGCCTCCCTCCAAGGAACCATTGTTATTCAAACAGGCCTGGCCTCGCATTGCACTGAGGAGAGGCATCAGTGGAGCAGAAAGTGCAGGAACCACCGGGAGAGACAACAGGCCCAGCTTGGGCTCCCAGTGTCTGGGGTCTGTGGAGACAGGAGCAGGAAGGCTGATGTGGGAGAGGTGGCTGCAGTATCACTCAGAGGGAAGGAGGGGTTCCAAGGGCTCTGTTTTGATGAGAAGCCTCCCTTGGTGTTTTACAGATGCTCGGGGGAGACTGAATGGGGTTCCCACTCTTTCAGGACGCCAGGCTTGTAGCGTTTTCTGTCTGTTTTGTCTGCGTTTGCATGTTTGTCCGTTGCTGAGATGGAACTTGAGGTGGCCCGGCCCTCTGAGGGCTGCGTGCAGGGGTAGCGGCTCCTCGGATTAAATGGCCACCTTGGCAGTGAGCGCGAAGAGCAGGTGGAGACGCTCGGGATCCGGAGTGTGGTTCTGATCCAGGGAGAATACGCTCCTTTCGTAAGGAAACCCGACGTCCCGGGCGGAGAGCCACATTCGTGTCCTGCCATTGGAATTCACTACACTGAAGAAGCCTGCGGATCTTGCCTGTGAAACTCGGATTGGAAATGAACGTTTAAGCACGCCTTCGTGGAGCCGGATGTTCTTGAGTTTGGGAGGCGTGATCCTGACGCCGGGAAAGGTCGGTGGAGACTTGGTGAAGCCGCGCATGCCTGGGCCCTGCTCTGCTGGATGGGCCCGAATCCTCAGACACATGGGCTGCCGTGGCCGGGCAAGCAACACGGCTGGTCCGGGAACTGCTCCGAGAGGCTACAGGGACTGGGGAGGCTCCCGGGGTGGGGAGGGGACTGGGAAGGCGTGTCCAGGGTACACCATTTAAATGGCACCGTGTGGTTAATGGCCAGAGATTCCATTAGGGTTTGGAGGGTGCAGCATTGGGGTTATTTGTGGACTCGGGGCCACAGGGAGACACTGGGATGGGTGCCTGAGAGAGGATGGATGAGGAATAGCTACAGGCCAGGGGTTACTGAACAACTGGACCCCCGCCCCTGCCCCTGCCCCTGAAAAGGCCCCATAATCTCTCCTGCTCAAGAGGAACCAGGCCCAGGGGCATGGAGAAGAACGCACACACCTACAGAAGGAGAGGAAAGGGGAGTGGGGCTTGAATGGGAGGAGGCTCTGGATGGCACAGAGACACCCTGAATACCTCTTACGCGGGAAGCAACACACAAATGCTCAACGGGTCAGCGGGGGAAGGCCGATGTGGACAAACATACTAACATGTGCGTGTGAGCCACAGTCCATCTCCTCTCCTCCCAACTCTTCCGAAATGCACCCTCTAAAAAGAACTGGTTCGGGTCCCTGTAAGACACTCGGGGGGCCTCGGTTTCTCACAGTGACCCAGGTAACAGGTCGGGAGGAGACTTGGAGGCAGGATCTGACCGCTTCCCAACATCTCCACTTCTCTCCCCCCCTACCCCCGGTCTAAGTGACCATCCCCTCTTGCCCGGATTCTCCTAACTGGGGGCCTCACTCCCACTCCTGCCCCCTACTATCTTCTCTTCCCACGGCAGATGGAGGGATTCTGTCCAGCCCCGAACTCCGGATTATGTCCATCCTCTGCTCAGAACCCTCTGATGGCTTCCCATTTCATCCACAGCAAACCCCAAAACCCAATCCAAAGTCCTTACCCACAGCCTCCAAGGCCCTACACAATCAGCCCCCACTCTGCGCGCGCACACACACACACACACACACACACACACACACACCCCTTTTCTTATCCCATCACTGTCCCCCTCATTCATTCACTTTTCCACAGCCGCACTGGCCTCTACACATACTGCAGCCTCACTGCTGTTCCCTCTGCCGGAATGTGTTTCCCTGTCAGGGGCACTGACTTCCCTCCACATCTCAGTCTTCCTCGCCCTCCCTACCAGGCCTTCCCTGATGATACAGCCACCCCCTCACTCTGCCCCTCACCCTGCTTCTTTTTAGCTTATTACGTACTCACTTGCTTATCAATCATTGTCTGCTTTGCCCCACACTAGAATGTCAACTCCGCGGGAGAAGGGACTTAGCTCTGGTGCCTTACCCAGCACTAGGCAATAGCTCAATAACTACTGAGATGCTCAATAACTGTCTGCTTACGCTTTTAAAAGTGATACATAATCCACATATCAGGTTAACGTATACAATCTGAATTATGTTTTTAGTGTATTCATAAAGTTGTAGAACCATCACTATACTCTAATCTCAGAACATTTTCATCAGCCCCAAAAGAAGCCCCAAACAGTCTCTCCCCATCACCCGCTCCTGCCCCAGCGCTCACTAGAAAAACAACAGAGAATCAGCAAATGAAAAGCACAGGATCTTCTTTGAAAAGATCAACAAGATTGGCACCGTGAGGGGGGTTCTGGGGAGGACGGCTGCTGAGCGTCCTGTGGGAGATGCTGCTGTCAGCAACGCAGCATAATTACTCTTCGGTGGTCTCGGGTTTGGTCTCATTTTTTATTTTTTAGTTGTTTCTATTTGAGAGACTTTAGTAAGATTTCAACTGCATTTCCTTCCCAAATTAGGCTTGTGTCTCCTTCACTTTTCCTCTTCCTTTTAAAAACAAATATTTTATTTTTTTATTAAGTAATATATGTTCATAGTGAGAGCCTTGGAAAATGTAGGAGAGCATAAAGAAAAAATAAAAATCACCAATATCCTTCGCTAGAAACCTTCATTCTAATCTTTTTTAATATGCACAATCCACAATCCCTTATGCTCATTTCAAAATTCAAAACACTCTAAAAACTGGAAGTTTTGCCATAAAATTAGTTTAGTGGCAAAAGCTGACCTGAATGGATATGAATCTATTTATAGCCTTTATTATCACTATCTTTATTAATATTAATACTCTTACCTGCAGTGTATTATATAATATATGGAATACTACCTGTTTAAAAGCTGGAAAATTCTGATTTCTGAAACACATCTGGCCCCAAGGGTTTTGAATAAGGAATTGTACACCTATCTATATTAAAAATTTTATATATGTCTTATATGCATGTGTGTTACATATATACATATGCATTACATACTATATGTACATATGAAATAACATACACGTTACTTTATGTCTCTACTTCTTAACAGTATGTTGTGAGCATTTTACTGCCATTAAATATCATTGGAAAGCAGTTTTTCATGGCAACACTCTGCTGGTCATTCAGCCATGACCCTTTTGCATTTTAGGACATTTCCAATTTTCCAGTATTATAACTAGATTAAGCATCCTTGCATATAAATCTTGGTGTGTATCTCTCAGTAGGTTCTTAGGAAAAGTTCTTACACATAGAACTTGGGACAAAGCATGCATCCATCCTGAGGAGGACTGGTGCCATATTAGTATACAGAGAAGGACGGCCATGGTCCCAGCTGAAGTGGAATGTGTACTTCCTGACCCGCACTCCGACCCGCGGCTGCGCTGTAACTCATGGTGCTGCAGACGTACAGAAGTTTTAAAACTTTGTGCAGATGATCCATCTCGTCCCCTGGGTTGGGACTCTGGTATTATGATCAAGGAAACCACAGCCACCGCAATACTACGTAAGTATTCAGTGCATCCCTTTTATTCTTTTACAGCTTGATTTAAAACATTTAAACACCTAATCACTGCACAACTTACTTTGGGGTTTAATGTGAAGGTGAAATTCTTTTTTCTGAAGGTAGCCTGCTACCCCAACACTGTTTATGTAATTCATTTTCCTCCACTGACTTGAAAGGTGAATCTCATCATAGACTAAGCTACTATATATACTAGAGTCTAATTTGGGGCCTTGTATTTTGCTCTGTTGATCTGTTTACCTATTTTGAGCCATCTTCACACTCATTAAATTATCTCAATTTGATGAAGTTTTTAAAATCCCGTGGTATTCATTCCCCGTTATTCTTTTTCCTTTTCAAGCTTTCTTGGTTATTTTTGTCCATTTATTGTTCTAGATGACCTAAGATCCCTCTCCTATCCCATCAGAAAAAAATAACTGCTGGAATTTCAATTACACTTGCATTCAATTTATAGATTAATCTGGAGACTATTGACATCTTTACAATATTGAATCTTTATACTGGGAATGTGGTTTAACTGTCCCTTATTTTATCCTACTTTTATGTCTCTAAGCAAGTTTTATAGTTTTCTTTTAATGGGTATTTTAAAAATTATTTCTCAGTTTTACTTTTATTGCTATAGTGAATGGGACTTTTACACTTTATTTTACAAGACGCTCCATTGATTTTTTAATATATTTATTTTGTGATCAGCCACCTTACTGAACTATCCTGTTAAGTCTGATAGTTTTTCAGCTGATTCATTTGTTTTTTTAGTTAGACAATTACACTGGCTGAGAGTAATGGTGATTTTTGCCCCTACTGTCCAGAAATTATATCTTTTATTTATTATTCTTACAATACATTAGCTGTATCTCCCACAACAGTGCTGAATAATAGTGGTGAGGGCAGACATCTTCATCTTCTTCTTGACTTTAATGGGCATGTCTCTGGTCGTTCATCAACAAGTATGATGTTGATGTTTGAAGTTCATTATCACATTAACAAAATACTCCTCTATTTCTACTTTTTAACAGCGAAAAACAAATATTAAATTTTTTATAAAATGCTTTTTTTAGCCTCTACCAAGGCAATAATATGATAGCTTAAGGGAAAGTCTTTCACTTATTGTTCTGGTAAGATTTTTTTATTTTATCTTTTTTATTTCAACTATGCATTCCTACTCGGTCAGGGCACATTATTATTATTTTTTGCAAGTTATTTCTTATAATATCACATTGAACTTTCCTTGCTTGCATTTTAGTTACGATCCTTATATTTACAGCTATAAGTTCATCAATCTGTGGTCTTATTTCTTTTATGCAGTTACTATCGTGGTCTGTTTTTGATATCAGGATAATGCTGTTCCCTGAAGTAAAGAGGAAAATGCATCCTCTTTTCCTCCCCTCTGGAATGGAATACAGCATGTTAACGTTGTAAAGGACTTATCAAAAAGATCACCCAAACCCACAGCTTTTGTTGAGATAATCATTTCAAAACTTCTAATTTTGCTCATCTCCATGATTAAATCTATTCAGGTTTTTCTACCCTTTCTGAGAAAATTTTGTACATTTGTATTTTCTACAAATTTGCCAATTTTAATGAGATTTTAAAGTTTGTTGCCATAATTATGTATCTTTCTTGTTATTTTTAAAATCTGTATACGTTGCTATACCCATTTTCATTAATTCTTTTGTGTATTTGTGAGTCTGCATTTCATTTGTTTGCTCTCTTTATCTGTGCTTGGGTCCTATTTCTAACCCTGCCCTTCCTCTGGGACCCTCTCCCTCACCCCGTCCGAGTCGAGTTCTCATGCTGAATCCACGTGTTTCCTACCCGCGGCGCGGGCACCAGTGCTTCTGTGCAGAATCCATCCGCTTCACACCTCTCACTGCAGAGCGTGGCAGGCACCAGGCAGCATCCATAGTGCGTTTTCTTTCTCCTTTTTTCCTACAAAAACTTGTTTGATTTGGTCCCATCCCTCGAGTTGCTGTCAGGTAAAGGGTTAATGCAGCCAATATGGCAGTGAGAGAGGATGGAAGAGAGAGGCCACTGAATGGGGTTTCCCAGTGAGCCCTGAATCAATCTGTCACCGGCGAGCTCTCTGGCCTTAGCCCCAGACCTTAGTTCCCCGACCTGTACAACAAGGGAGTTGGATTTCAAGGTTTCCAGAGTCGAATTTACCTTGAGCATTCTATGATGATCTGTTACCCAGTTACCCAAATGAAATATTCTACTTAAGACTAGATTAAATGTTACTCTATTTACATAATAGTTCTATTTTCACAGCTATTTTTGACCCAAAGCAGTAAGTAGCATGTGACTTTCTAATATTCCTAAAAATGATTGTACGAAACTTTGTTACAATCGCCGTCACGTGGTCTTCGGTTAAGTGTTGGCATGTCTGCCTTCCCCAGCTGTGTTGTGCTCATCTCTGTACTCCCTGAATCCATCACCCTGACTGAACTAAATGGTTTCTGAATGAAATCATGGATAAATGAATCCCCAATTACTGCATTACAATGGTTCTAGTTCTTTTAAATTTGTGACAAAACAGACTTTGTTGTAATTTTATGTAGACATTAGAGGCCTGATGCATGAAATTCGTGCAAGAGTAGGCCTTCCTTCCCCCAGGCTGCCGGCACTGGCTTCCCTCTGGCTTCCCTCCAGTCGCCGGCAGGCACCTGGGATCCGGGCTTCCCTTGTAGCCCTGGCTTCATCCGGAAGGTCATCTGGAAGGATGTCTGGTCTAATTAGCATATTAGGCTTTTATTATTATAGATGGCAATAAAATCTGCACTTGTAAGTTCATTCTTGCTAATCTACTGTCCATGTAGCATGGCCATCTGCTTACAACTTTAAAAAAACAACAGAATATGGTAGATAAGTCTGTTCCTCTCTGCACAAAGATATCTCTCTCCCAACCTCACTCCAGGAGGTCTGAAGAGAGAGGAAAGAGTTTAGTACTTTTTTCTAACTCAATTTTATGGAGATATTCCTATCAGTTGTAAAGTTATGAAAGGCAAAATTTGAGGCAAAAATGTGTGGGGTTTGCTAAATGTCATAGTCTGCTGCTCATACCCAGCTTCAGCTTCTTGGCCAGGGCGTCGATTTGAATGGTGGGGTCGGACCCCATGGACAGGAAACATATCAGAGGTGTCCGTGTATCACTTTCTTCCCAAGTTTTCTCCAGGTTTAAGATAACTGGTTCTGTGTACTTCTCCTCCAGGGAACTTGCAATATACTTTCTTGCTTGAAAAACAGTGCGATCTGGGCACCAAGACCTAGAAATGGACACGAGTGAGAGGAAAATAACGTAGTCTCTTCATTTCTTATCCTATCTCATTCTAGGCACGTAAAGAACATATTTAATTAGCAAAGGACAAAGAGCTAACTCTCCATTGTGCGGGTCTGAGCAAGGGCAAGGTCTTCTACCCGGGGTGAGTGCATATTTGATCGTGTGGTTTCGGTGCCAGGCATATTCTGAAATTTTAATTGGCTATTTTTAAAAGCGCAGCAAATGATGATCCCTGGTAACTGGGGCTATCGCTTCAGGTAAGCAATTCATCATCCAAACTAACACACAGGAGCACGTTCATCTCTGGCAGGACAGTCATCAAGCGCCTGCTGCACACCAGGCCGCTCAGCAGGGAAGCAGGAGGGTGGGCCTGCGCACACAGGGAGCTCTGCAGGCGTCAGGGGGGGAAGAACGTGTTTAAGTGTCAGAAGTAGGTTGACCAGCAGGCACTAATTTAATGCCATCTGTGTTGCCTACGTTGAAGTAGGTTCTAAACACAATGACACATTAAATAACGTCATTTGATATTTGATATTTTAAATCACAACTTCTACAGATTATAGTATTCATTAGGCAAAGATTCAGTTTTAGAATAATGGATAAAAGATAGACACATCTATTCCAATAAGACCTAGTAGCTCTTTCAGCCTCTGTAGGTCATGAGGTCACCATTGCTGTGATCACTCGCAGAGAGTGACAACATCCAGGAAATAACTTTTTGTAAGAAATCAAGCTCAGGTAGGGCTATAACATTGGGAAAGGTAAAAACTACTTCAAAATTACCCAACATCTTTTTGTTAATCTTTTGATGGTTTCATCTGCCCCCAATGCCAACCTTGCCCACCAATCTAATATCTCTCTCTCTCTCTCTCTCTCTCTCTCTCTCTCTCTCCCACACACACACACTCACACTCTAATATAGAAGCCTTCTTTAAGCTACTAGATATTAAGAAAATATGAAAAGTGGGAAGGAAAAGAAAAAAAAAAGAATGTTCTTCCTTAACATCAATTTAAAACTTTTGCTTCTATTTTAATAGTCAAGCCTGCATTACACATTTCAATAGCGTAATATTTATGGGGGTTTTTTCTCAGATGAAATTGGATTTCAGCTTATAAACTAATTGCTTTATAACTTTGTGAGTTATATTTATTAAAGAAGTAAATTCAACAATAAATAATGAATAAAGGGAATAATAAAGCATATTTTTCATGTCTTTTGGCTAAAAGCACTATCATCAATACGTTGTCAAAACATACCATTCCCTGCCACCACCATCATTCTATTTGCTTGTCAAGGAACTAAAGAGTTGCCAGCCCAAACTGCAGTGTGAAAGCACCTACGTTGCTTATAATAACTACGGGGACACAGCGAAGTAAACTCCCCGAGGTGAGTTCCGTAATTTGACAATATGATGCCTCCAGCTCTGAGCTACCTCTTCTCACCTGATAAGTAAGAGTTTGTGGCAGGTATCCAGCGAATCGTTATATCCATCAGGGATGATTTCTTCCTCTGGAGCATCTTTGTCAAACCAGCTTTTCCATCCCTTCTCATTACGAGATATCTGAAGTAAACAAGCCAATTAGCCAGCCACGGGAGTACACGGAGTTGAAATAATATATTGGGGAGGACGCCGGATAACCCAGAGGGTCATTCTCGATAGGCACGTCCTTTTTCAAATATAACCACGCATCTACATTTTTCTTCACAATGACTCAAACCATGTGGAGATTACTATTCTCTTTCAGTTTTCCCACTGCTTTTCTCCACTTTCACTACGATTAGGACCATGAATCAATTACACTAAATGACTGGGCAGGAAAAAATCACAGACCAGGGTTTCTGGACCTACTGACATTTGGGGCCAGTTATTTTTTGTGCAGGGCGCTGTCCTGTGCACTGTGGGATGTTTGGCGGTATTCCTCACCTCCACCCACTAAAAACCAGTAACACCCCTCCCCCAATTCGGGACAATCAAAAATCTCTAGACATTATAAAAGCTCCCTGTGGGAGGTTGGGGGTAGGGGCTGGGAGTGGGGAGAGGAGTGGGCACAGAGTTGCCCTGAGTTGAGAACCACTGATAGAGACCATTCTGATAAGCAAACCTCCAAATGGTGACCTCTACGTAACATACTGATAGATGGCACAGTCAAAACTTCCATGTTCCTAGTGACCCCTGCCCTGAGGCGTTAGACGGGAGGAGGGAAGAGGTCTCTCCAGGAGCTGGTCCCGGGCACCTGCTCCTGCAGCGCATGGGGAGAGCTGCGGGGTTTTAGAGGCATCACGGTGCTCGGTGAAGTTCAGCCCCGTGAAAACCAGGGACAGACGCTGCGTGACGGCGAGCCTGGCATCCGCAGGCGGCCTGGTTGCTTAGGCCGTGTTTGCAAGCGCGTTTAAAGAGCAACGGTCAGGTCAGTGCTAACAGCAAACAGCAAATCAGCACAGAGCAGAGGCTGCGTGCCACCCCCGAGCCTGGTCCTTTCTCCTCTATTCTCCCCGCTTTCTCCAGAGGCATCGAGAGGAATAGTTACCCAAAGCCCACAGTTTAATAGCAAAATAATGAACCCAGTTGCTCCAACTTTGTCCCTGGGACACTGAAAGGTGGAGGAGGATTTCTGAAATGTTTCACAGCTGCCGTCTTTCTCCGGGCTCCCCGCAGCTGGCTGCTCTCACAGAATCAGCTTGGCACACGGCCAGCAGGCCTGGACGCTGCTGGGGCCCGGCCCGCCCTACTGCCCTGACCCCAGCGCACTGCCACTCACAGCGCCCCCTGCAGGCCTCCCCCACACTAGCGGCCAGAGAGAGGGAGACAAGAGGGTGTTTATTCCCAACCTTCCAGCTGCTGATTTTGACTCTTCACAGTAGCGCTCCCAGGCGAGCTGCACCTATCATGAGCAGTGGGCTGACTTCCAGCCCCTGGTCGCCCACCTCCGTGCCCCACTCCTTTTCCTGGTCCTCTCTCCTAGCAAATTGTTAAACAGTTTGGCCTGAGAAGCCAAGGTGGGGCCGCTGCTGTTCGAGGCTATTTTTGTTTCAATCGCTGACACCACTCAGCTGGGAGACTCTCCCCTTCCTTCCCACAGACAGGCCAGCGCGGGCTGCCCGGTGGCAGGGCCCCGTGAGCTTCTGCACTGTCCTGAGAGCAGCCCTTCCCCTCACACCAGGCCCAGCTCCAGTGTAAAAGGTTGCGGAGAAATAGCGCTGCTGTCAGGAAAGAGCATGAGGTCCAATGACAGCTTCGCCCTTCATCGGCCACATGGAGACTCCTTAACCTCTTTGAGTCTCGGTTCTCTCATCTCTAAAGCGGGATCAACAATGCAATGAATACGCATCTATCAACAATTGAATCTAAAAAGCAAAATAAACAAGCAAGGAATCTAATGAACAAAATAAACTGATGAATAAAACAGAACCAGAGGCGTGGAAACATGGAACAGCCTGACGATTCTCAGAGAGAAGGGGAGGGGTGGGTGGGAAGAGACTAACCAAAGAACATGTATGCATTACCTGTGGACACAGACAATAGAGTGGTGAAGGCCAGGGGGGCGGGAACCAGATGGAGCGGGTAATGGGGGGGGGGAGAGGGAGACATCTGTAATACTCTCAACAATAAAGATTTTTTTAAAAAATCAGAGGCAGAAGTAAAAATGTAACAGCATCAATACTCTACAAAAAGGATCCACCGCTGGTTCCGATTCTGACAGTGATTCAAGCACCTGTGAGTGACCCACACCCAGCACAGAAGGAAAAGGCAGCTGCCTGCACCTCCAAAAGGTTCCTTCTGAGAAACCCCACCTCCCGACCCCCTCTGTCTATACTCTCCCTGGCAAGCCACGGAGCCTTAAAGCTACGCCACTGTGCGGACCCTTTTGTGTGAGGACTTGTCACCAGGAGGTCTCCAATTTAAATGGCCCGGGTGGCCCTAGCCGGTTTTCCCAATGGTTAGAGCGTTGGCCCTCGGACTTCAAGTCTCGGGTTTGATTCCGGTCAAGAGCACGTATGTGCCCTGGTTGCAGGCTCAATCCCTGGCTCAGGTGAGTACGGGAGGCAGCCAGCCGATGTGTCTCTCTCACATCGATGTTTCTCTCTGTCTCTACCCCTCCCTTCCACTCCCTCTAACAACCAATGGAAAAAATATCTGTGGGTGAGGGTTAATGACAACAACAAATGGCCTGGGTGTGTTTGGGTGTAGAGATCTGCGCTTTCCCGCCCTTTATTACCTGGTTCATGATTTCTGCGAATTGCGGGAGCTTACTCAGCTCCACGAGGTTCAGCCAGGTCATGTCAAGGATCCAGCGGAAGGGCTTGGGAGGGCAGGCCTTCAGGTCCAGGGCTGCTCCGCCTGGGGGAGGGGGCAGCAGGACCAGGTCAGCTCCGGCTCCATTTTTAGAACCCCCCTACCCCCCAAGTCATAAAAATGAGATAAACATATTACAGAAAAATATGGGAAAACTGGAAAATAGTCACATTACAGAAAATGTGGTTATCCTTTTTGGGTACATTTCCTTCATGTCTTACTGTTTTATTTACTGATTTGCTCCGTCTTATAAAATACAGATGGTGGGAATTCCTTGTCATTTTTCTCTGCAAAGAACTGTTCCAGGTGGTTGTGGTTGTTTGCCTTTTTACTGTGTGTTAACAGTCTGCAATGTACCATTTTGATATCAGTGAGTAGGCTGATCATCCCATGTGTGATTTTAAAAATCACTTCTAAGTCATCACCCCTCCAGAAGTTTCATATTCAGTACGATGTGTTACCAGGTCAAAAAGACGGGTAGATGGATAGATTGACATAGTACAGCTGTGGGGTTTTAAGGGAGTAACTAATGATCAAATCATCCATCCATTCATTCATTCATTCATTCAACAAATACTTATTAAGTGTTCCCTGTGTATCTGGCACATTCCAGGCACCGGGAATAAAGCAGAGAAAATGAGCAAGGCCCTGGACTCACAGCATGTGAACAGCATGGGTCGTATTTTGAAGCCAATCACAAGTCAACGAACACCCCCATTGTGACCGGTTCCCACCCAGTCACATGACTACTGTTACAACTTCAAAATCCCTCTGTTGCATATCTTTAGTAATGTTTTATCATAATACTTCCAGCTCTGTTTTTCATTCAGATTATGCAAAAACGGTGATTCTGCCACTTTCAAATCCCATTATCCTGAAGAGCTCCTGGAATCCCTCCACTTCATAATCAACGCTCGGGGGGTGGGGCGGGGCACAGGGCTCCGCTCCCCCTCCAGCACCTTCCTGGGATGGGGCATGAGCTGAAGTACCCCTTTCATGCCCAGCCCCTCTGTTCCACCCTTGGGGCAGTGACTCTGAGGCCACCACACCTTTAGACCCGCAACCGTCCTCACCACCTGCCCTGTGCCACCTGGAGAGGGAAAAAGCCCTGCTGGGCTCTGGTTCTGCCAACACCGAGGTTACCGGAAAGCAACCGCTGGAGTCGGCTGGGGACCTAAGGGACTCTGCTTCTCTGACCGGGGAACAAGTCATCCATCCTTTTCTTCTCCGTTGTTTCCAAAACAATGTGTTCATGGACCATAAGCCTCAAAGGCACCAGCAGAGGCGTTCAGGCTGCAGCAGAGTTTCGGGCACGTGCACCTCAACTAACCGGACGGTCTCTCCCCAACACCCACTCTAATACTTGAGAGCGGCAAAGACGGGGACAGAGAACTCAGTCTCTGCCTCCTCTTCCGCCACAAGGCCTAACAATACGTGTTTGTGTGCAGAAAGCTTAGGACAGTCTTGGCCCACAGTAACCGCTGGGCAAGCATTAGCTGTGGGTTTGACATGAACTGTCTGATTTGGAACGCAGGTCCAGTCCAACCCGGAGGGCAAGGGCACACGCCCTAAGGTGTCTTTTGTCCGTGGTTTACAACAAAAGAAAGACGACATCTTTCTACAGAAACTGGGCAGGGAAATAGCATATCGATTACTCTCTGCTGCAGGATTGCCCTGCTATCTGCTTCATGTTTCACAGTGTCCGACACTGTCCATTGAAACAGAACGTCAAAGGCACCTTCCAGAGACCGAAGAAAACAAGTGGGAGTGGAGGCAACGGGAAGGTCCTTCCGGGGAAATCGAACACTTCTGCTGTGATCAATAAGTCTTCCTTCTCCCCCTGAAGCACTGGGTTCAAATGATTTTTAAAAAATCAGTGATTTAAGGACCATATGTGTTAACCTTGAAAAAACCATTAAAAACAAAGTCATACCATCTTTTAAAAAAATAATTTGGTCAAAATGTAAGCCGGTTCAAAACTAATACAATAAGCCAGCTTTGGGTTGTTTTTTAAAAACACACAAAGCCTCTTTTACTGCTGAGCTGACTATACGTTTGCTAACCAACCTATCAGACACTCCCCAATTCATCTTCCTGAAGCACCGCTCTGTTCGCACGACTTCCTGCTCAGGAAGCATTGGATGGCTCCCTGTTGCCCACTAGATGCAGCCCAAACTCCTCGAACTGGCGCTGCTGGCCCTGTGCAATCTGCTTCTCCTGGCTCTCAGCTAATGAAACGGGGCACAGATGTGTTCTCACCACAACCCCGATGTGCAGCCTTCTTTTTTTTTCTGTGTCAAATCTAATTCTCCTCGCAGATTCCTTCCCCGCTGTGTTGCTGTGTTTCTCAGCCTCTGCTGACTTACATACTTAGTCTCCCAGAATCCCGCCTGTCTCAGGTAAGAGCACGGTTTGGCTGGGTTTGCTGGGTGGGGAGAGGTGAGGGGGGGAGGGGTGCTTGTGTCATGACAGGGAGGGGCCTCAGATCTGCACACACCCTCTCGTCTCTACCAGTCTCAGTCCCAGGCCCGGATCCTGCCCTGTCCCCTCTGAGCACGTCCTGTGTGACCTGCAGGCGCAGGGGGCTGTCATCCACAGGGACTGGGCCTGTCTCTGGTCAGAGGTCCCAGGCCTCTGGTGTGCACCAGCCCCTCCACATTCCATGTCCACGTGCCTGCTGCCAAACCTCACGCTTATCCGTCCGGCCACTCCCTCACACTGCTAGGCCGGGGCAGAGTCTGCTCATTCCCTGGTTCCAGCCCTGCACACGTCGTACGCACCACACGGCCACCAAACGCCCACATACAATTCAGACACCAGCTCCTCCAGGCGTCCCAGGACTGAGAAAAATATGAACCCCAGGACATAGTCTCATTTCCTTTGAGCTACAAGAAAGAAAAAGTCAAAGAAGACATTTCAGTGAGAACGCAGAACGGTTTACAACGTTTCTTATCCGGGAACCTAACCTGGGCCTGAGGAAGAAATGAACTAAAGAACACGGTCGAGTAGCGAGGCCTGGCTCCTGCCTGCCTCTCGTCAGCTGGACGATGAGGATAAAGCGCATCACGTCCCGGCCCCTTGCAGCGTGAACTTGGAAACACTCCGCATTTTCCTCCTGGGTGGTCTCCGCTGACCCACGGCCTTGGTTGTTACTTCTACGCCCAACGTGGCCGCGGTCTGCCTTCTCGTCTGTCCGGCCTGCCGTCTGCCTGCTGGATGCCTCACATCCCACGTGTCTGCGCAGTCACCAGGCCTATGGGAATGCCCAGTCCCCTGCTCCCAAGCCCGTGGGAGCGCTGCAGCCCCTGCTCTCCGTGAAGCTAGGTGTGGCCACATGTCTTGCTTCGGCCAATGAAATATGAGCGTTAAGTGACATGTGTCCCTTATGGGATAACTTCTAAGGGCCAGGACACGATTGCCACATCCGTCCCTCCGCCTAGTACTTACGGAGGCAGCTGGGATTCCTGGGTGACCATACACGCATGTTGGAGCGAGAGTGGAGGGTAAGTAAACCTTTGCTGTGTTGAGCCATTGGAATTTGGGGGTTGTTCTTATGCCGACTGAAAAGTGGGTCCCAAACTCACTCATTGTTCCCCGACTCTGACACGCCTGAACTAGCTCCTCTCTCAACCAGGCGGACGGGAAATCTCCGCACAGACCAGAACCTCGGCTCTGACCCGCCTCGTGGCTCTGGTCCAGTGCCTGTCCCTGCTATGACCCTCACCTGTTTCCTCCTTCCTACTCCCATCGCCTTTACCGCAGGCTGCGGCACGGAGATTGTAATAGACCCCTCCATCCTCTGCTCTCTAGCCCATGCATGTCTGCCTGAGTGACCTTCCCGGAGGACAAGAAAAGGTTCCGAACGGCCCACAGCACCACCTCCACGATGCCTGGCTTCTCGCCAGATCAAGAAACCCCTTCCTCTAGGAACTGAGGCTCCCAGTTCACGCACTCCCCGAGTTTCCTCCTCACGCTTTTGTCTCTACCGTCAGGGGCCACTCAAAGGCCACTTTCTTTTTTGGAGGGTGGGGAGGAGCAGCAAGAAAGTGATTTATTAAACTATATACAGAGGGCAACACCATAAAGAAAAGATTGAAACATTTCCCCATGCGTCAAATAACCTGACAAATTCCTGACTTACCCTGCAAAGGTGTGTTTTCCAAGGAGCTTTTCTGATCTCACCAAGCGCATGTAACCTCTCCCTCCTTTTAGACCGAACGTGTTGTTCTTATCGTTCTCATCACACTCAGGCAGTTCGGCTTTGTTTTGCAGTTATTTTATCCCCTGTATGAGGCTGCTATTTCTCTTAAAACAATGTCTGCTTCATCTTTGTATCCCAGACACTAGCATGCTGGGTGTGCATAGCACTTGTTTTGCTGAACTGAATGAAAATACTTTTGTCTTAGTTATATTTTTACACGGAGATAAGCAACGAATGGGATTAACTTCAACTATGAGCCCTCACATTCATTCCTGCCTGAGGAACCGCTCTCCTGCACTGGAACCCTCACCACCAGCTGCACTTTCCCACCCCTCGGCATCCGGGCCTCCTCACCACGGGCAACAGTGACCAACCTTCACGTAATTACATAACCGAGAATCATAGCGTTAACACAGCCCTGGAGTACGCTACCTTGAGTAACCAGAGCACAATGAATGGAAGTCAGAAAAAAAGGGGCATAGATAAAGAGCTTCACTTTCCTGACAACATAACTGCTCTACTATGTTGTAGAAATTAGTTAACAGCCCACCCGAGAGCGCATCAGAAGCAATATCCTTTACGTCACATCCATATTCCAAACCCTTCACCTTTGATGAGAGCGTGGAACTCTCGGTGCTTCACTGTTCCTCTCTGGAGGTCGATCTTCAAGGTCATGAGGAGCACGAAGAGGAATTTGTGGTTTTCGTACAGGCCTCTGACAGAGTATGTAAACACTTCGTATGTCAGGTACTCGATAATATTTGTAATTCTCTTTTGAGGGAGTGGAGACTTCTCAGATCTGCAATACATTTTAAAAATCAAAGAAGTAGGAATACAGTGGGGCCTTGACTTACGAGTTTAATTCGTTCCGTGACGGAGCTCGTAACTCAAATTACTCGTATGTCAAATCACTGTGACGTTCGCTGCGCCAACTAGCGGTGGGGTATCTGAAGCTGGCTCGTAACCCGAATTTTAGCTCGCAACTCAACTCAAAGCAAAAAATCAGCCGAGAGACGGCTCGTATCTCGAAAAACTCGTTAGTCGGGACACTCGTAAGTCAAGGCCCCGCTGTATAAACAAAAGTGTTTAAGTTGCTGCTCTGGGGGGAAGGTCGCGAGGCCCACCTGGCCATGGACTGGTCAAACAACTTCAAGAACTGGGCCAGGGAGGTCTGGTACATGATGTTGACCATGCTCATCTCTGTGATGAGGAAGTAGAGGATGCTCCCGCGGGTGGCCGCCGGCCGGAACTCCTCCTGAGCCAGGTTGATCTTGACCTCCGTTTCCGCGGCCACGTGCAGCTTTTCACTCACTTCAGCTGCTGTCAGCTTGGTGGTTCGGAGGACACCGATGAGAGACTCATCATCTACCAAGGAGCCTAAAAACCCAACAGGAAGAGGGTGGGAACTGTAGGACACAGGCGGGGAAGCTGGAAAGCCAGGTGCCTCCCTTCAGAAACCTCCCCGTTAATTTTCAACCCCATTTCTTCAGAGCTCAGAAGGCTTCTAGTCTAGCTACCACCCGATGCCTGAATTCCTCCAAACATTCCTGCAAGGGTTGTCCCTCTCGCCACCTAGAAGTCTGCATCCCCAAGGCAGCCCACCCCAGGGACCTCCCCTGTCACCTCCATCGTCACCCTGATGGCGCCCTGCAGTGTCATGAGCTCGCCCGCCCGCCCAGCTGGGCTCCCAGCGGCGCTGCCCCGAACGCTGCACACCGGCTTGCAGGCTAATGGTGCACTCTCCACTGCTGCCTTAGAGAACAGCCCTTCCACTGGCAGGAGTGTCTCCCCAGGAGAAAGACCCTAATTTTATTTTTACCCTTCATTATTGTTTCTAATAGATAGAACATGTTTGTGACAGTGAATTTGATTTTGAGACATGGAAGGCACTTTGGACATGCTGAGCGAATGGCCACGATGTCTGCAAACAGCAGTGCTCTGGCCTAGCCCAGCGTTCAGGGCAGGGCCTGAGCTGCTGGAGGGCATGGAGCTGCTCCGATGGGCACTAGGTCCACAGATGGAATCCAACTTGCAGTTAACCTCACAGGAAAGAGACCTGGAGCCAGCACACTCTTGGCCCGGTCAGGAGAGGAGCCCTCAGCCATCTTTCTAATATTTAGAATCCCCAGAGGAACCAAATGGTAGGAGAACGCACTGCACCAAGAGACAGACAGACTGCAATTAAGGCAGAAAATGGGACTTCCGTTCAGGTCACCTGGAAGGTGATGCTAGGGACTGCTGTGAGAGAACACATAGTGTTCTTCTGTGAGGTTAAGATTTTTTTTTTAATCCAAGGATTAAAGTGCTATTGGGAAGTATTCATCATTAAACTTCTAATTAATGGTAGAATTTACATGGCATTAAGCTGCCTACTGTAGTGTTTGTTGATTTTATTTCCTTTGGATAAAATATTTTTACATACTCAGAGAGAACACATCCCCAAATCAGGGGGTGGTTCGAGGATCTGACTGCCCAGGCAGAACCTGACTTCTAAGTGGGAGGTCAAGTCAAACCAAGCGTAAGCTGGGTCCTCGCTGGTTTGGCTCAGTGGATAGAGCGTCGACCTATGGGCCTGGGTTGCAGGTTCAATCCCCGGCCCTGCCCTGGTTGGGGCATTGATCTCTCACATCGATGTTTCTCTCTCTTTTTCCCTCCCTTTCACTCTCTCTAAAAAAATAAATGGGAAAATATCCTCAGGTAAGGATTAACAACAACAATAAAAAAAAAGGGTCAACGGGGCCTTGGGTGCTGAAGTGCCTCCACCACAGATTACACACCTCAGAGCCCATGTGGTGATTACATTTCAACGCCAGTTGAAAGCGTGAATCTAAAAAAAATAGATGGAGCCCATTCGTTTCCGTTGGGCAAGCAAATTAGCCTATTATGAGTTACCTAGCTCTACTGGGAGCCCTTCCTTTCTCAGGAGAGAGCAATTATATCAAGAAAACGGTTATTCTCAAATGCGCAGGCCTTGTTTGCTAATTCAGTAATCAGATTCCCTGCCGCCCCTCTGTAATGTCTCCATGGGAATTGCCTCGCTGGTCTTTGCATTGATAACTGTTTCCTAACATCTGTCATCCTGGGGCCGCTGAGAAGAGGATACAAGAAATCCTTCTTCAGAATCCATTATTTGATGATGTCGTGATAACACAATACCTTTTGTAGCACTTAATTTGTAGAGGAGATTATCTTCAAGTTCTTTCATCTTCCGCTTATTGAAAGTCACGTCCTCCAAAAGTTTAACCCTCTCAGACTCTAGCTCCTGTTATTAAGAGACACAAAACAACCTCGGAATGTTACCAGTTATTACCGTAAATCCAACTTACTAGTGTTTATTACAAACTTTTAAAAGTGTAACCCCAAATGCCTTTTGAATGACAGGAAATTGCTACCACTAGTCAAACCTATTTTTCCATATTTTTGTTTCTCTAGACAGGTTTTTTTAAATTATGCCCAGTAGCATTTAGTTTCCATAGCACTTACACGGGCGTGCATGTGATTACCTTGCTAAAATAATTTTGCCCAATTATCCCCAGCTGTCTTTCCAGCTCTCCGTTTATTTAAATTAGAGCGTCCAATTCTCTTGGCCCTGTGTCCACATTGGCTCTGGGAGAAATGTTAACTTTATTTGCAGTCAGAAGTGGTAGAAACAAAGAGGCATTAATTAATACCAAGAAACCACAAGGCAACCCAAGCCAAAAGTGAGCTCTTCGCTTGGGGCCTGTCTATAGGGACTCCAGGTACCTGGTTTGGCATAGCCAGTTGCCAATACAAATCCATTTTCCATTATTTTGCAGCTCCTTCTACAACAGAGGCTAAATTGGATGTTTGGGAGGTATATTTTTCATACATAAATGATGTGTTTTTTAAAATTACATTTTGAAAATTTCCCAGCTTTCAGAAAAGTTGCAAGACTGGTACAATGAGCTCTCACAAACCCGTTACTTAGGTTCACCAAATAGCATTTTGCTTTATCACTCTTTCTCTATATATAATATTTATTATCATCATTGCTGAACCATTTGCCAATGTTATGATCCTTTCTACCTAACATCTTCAGCAAATCTCCTAAGATCCAAGACATTCTCTTACATAACTATAGTGCAATTTTCAAACTTAGAAATTTAACGTGGATATAATACTCTTGCTAAATATAGAGTAAACTTAAATAGTCTCAGTAACATTCTTGATAGCACTCTCTTCTGATTTTATGCAGAATCACAACTTGTACTCCGAACTGTGTTTTTAAACTACTTAGCTGAGGAAGTTTCTTGAAAAACTGCTTTGGAAATTCCTCCATTTTCAGGTCTTCCTAAACCAACCTGTCAATCAAGAGCCACAGCACAGCACCCATCGGCATACCTCCCACGACGTGCGTCTCAATTAGAGCCGTACATCTAACGGGCAGGAACTTGTCCTACGCGTTCTTGTATTCTTGGCAGCACTTACCTCAAGGCTTTGCAGAGAATGGACTCAACCCAATAAGTATTTGTTAAGTTAAAATGTGCTGAATTTACTCATCAACTTTATTTTACGTCCGGGGAAACTGAGCACCCAGAAATATTAACTCCAAATAGCATTTCAATATAATATGCATAGCTAGCTACTGTCAGAGAAAGGCCTAACAGCCTTGTTATTCTACTCCAAGACCAGCGTATCCAGTGTATAATACCATTCACTATCAGGTTTGCAGTATGTGATGAAGTGGCAACGAAGAGCTGAAGAGCCTGGCTGTGATTGCAGGGGAATAGCTAATGTATTGTTTTCATTAGCATAGTCACCCCTGGGTGGCAGTATAGGAACACGTGGACAAAATGAATACCGTTAGCTTCCCTGTCGGTAAGATACAGAAACACAAGCATCACGGTACAGTGGATGCTTGTGAGCTTTACAGCATGACCTGTAACGTTTACCGAGGTCTGGCAGGGCGGAAAGCCTGTGTGCTCTCACAGGTTAAGACCCTATTCTCTCTGGTCTCCACTTGTTCACCTGTAAAACGGGTTTCAGAGCAGGTTGTTAGGAGGGTGAACATAGCAGTCAGGAGGTCTCCTGCAGACTAAGTGTGCATTGTGTTTCTCCAGCAAGCCTGGTGCGAACATCTTAGCACATCATTTGAAGAGGGAGTCCAGGCCTAGAAGAATGAGTGTAGGCGCTCTGGGACACGGAGGGGCCCGCCTTACAGAAGCTAGTGTAGCCTACATGGGGGATCTGGACCATTGAGGAATCATCCTGGAACAGACTGACAGCACCAAGCAGACCACAAAGGAAGGACTAGTTTTTACCAGTTGACACCACGAGGCCTTAAGAAGTGATGGAGGGGCCCGTGCTCTCTCTGCCTGGCTGTGGAAGTGGAATGGATTCTCTTTCTGGATTGCATAAGCCCTGGGTTGTTTGTTGTTAACTAGGATCAAATGAGCATGGAAGCTGGGACTGTGCCCTTCCCTCCGCCAGACTGGCCGCCCTTCCAGGCCTGCACCAAGTGACCATCTCTATGAACGAGGTAGAATTTCACTTCTCCTTTTACTATCTCTCTCTTTTTTTTTTTTTGTGGTCAGTGTCATTCCTCCTTCCGTTTTTGAATGTCTTTCCTCTCTGTTTGTGTCCATCTGTTCGGATCTCTTGCCTTTTTTCCTTTCCTTGTCCTGTCTTCTTCTGCCATCTTCTCACCCTCCCATTTTATGCCTCTCTGGTCTTTCTATTTCTAGCCTTGCCTTTCCGCTGAACCCTTAATACCAAAATTAATTATATTTGTGCAAATATATTTTATATCTGCAGATATAGAAAATTATATTTTGTGCATAGCATTTAACATTTTCTGACATTTATCCTAACAATTAGTTTAATCTTATTTTAATTGCTCTTAGAATCACCCCATCTTAAGTTGTTCTTTGTTTGATTAGAACTCTCAATTATACTTAAATATGTTCCCTGCATTAGTGCAAATTTCACTTGATTAAAATAAAAGTATGGCTCTCCATATTATTAGATTATTAGATTGTAGTGGTTGAAACTACTACAGTGGTAATAATACTCATTCAGAGCAATTTCTTTTTCTCCGGAATCATTATTTTATCAAACTTTTCAGTTATATCCAAGACCATCCATCCACAGGACTATAAAGATGAAAGTCAACATACCCGAAGGTTTAAAGTCAGATGTAGGAAGTGGAAATAGGGGTGTGAATGTGTGAGTGTGTGTGAGTGAGTGTGTGTGTGTGTGTATGTGTCTGAAGTTAGAGGAGAGGTAAGTTAGTTACATGATTTCCTGACAGGATTTGAGACTACAAAACAAATATTTATGTTAACAAAAGTAAACAGGATTTATTTAATTTTTTTTGTCCATAGACTTAACAATTTCCTAATAAAGTTTAAACATTTATTATAGTTTAAGTCAAGGTTCTTTACCTTGAGAAATTATTACCTGTTTCTCTGTTAGAATTACTCTCCTTAGTAACTGATTCTCAAGCCCTTTCATCGTAACGGTGAAGTCAATGACTGATGTTTTAGCATTGATCTCGGGGGTAAAGGCAGGGTTCGGTAACTTTGTAGTAATATAAAGTTTAAATGAATCCATGATATCACATTCCTTATCACCGACTTTCACCTACGTCAATGCAAATAGAAAGTTTAAAAAGGCTTAGAGGACAGGACTAGCACGATGGGTTCAACTTAAGAAATACTTTACCAGAGGCTAGTGCTGTGAACTTGGAGGAACTGCAAAAGAAAGTTGTGAAATTTTAATCATTGATCTTAAAGAATAAAGCCTATCCCTTTAGAATAAGTTACATTTCTGGTCCTGCTTGGAGATGTTTTTAGCCATAACACCAAGCAAATTCAATGAAAATTTTATCCAAGACAAATGTTGAATAAAGAAAAACTCAGTCAAAGACTTGACTGTTTTTTCCACTTGAGAAAATTATTTCCTGCTATGGAAATTTGTCGTGTTTATAGAATACATAATTTCTTCTTCCATTTCACAGTCATATCTGAAGCACATTTAACAACAGAAAGGGTTAACAAAATTTTCAAAGAAAAAACATGCCAACGTATTTTTCCCACTTAACAACAGAAAGGGTTAATAACATTTCCAAAGAAGAAAAATGCCAATATAATTTTCCAGAAAGATGGCATTTATCTTAAACACTACAATCTGCAGTATATTGAAAAACAACAGGTTTTGCTGTCTAAAAATTAGGTGGAGCCGTGGCTGGTTTGGCTCAGTGGATAGAATGTCAGCCCCAGGACTGAAGGGTCCTGGGTTCAATTCCAGTCAAAGGTATGTACCTTGGTGGTAGGCGTGGTCCTTGCAGGCTTGATCCCCGGTCCTGGTCATGCAGGAGGCAACCAATCAGTGTTGCTCTCTCACATCGATGTTTCTCTCTGTGTCTCTCCCCTTCCTTCCACTCTCTCTTAAAAAAAAAAAAATCAATGGAAAAATATTCTCAGGTGAGGATTAACAACAACAAAAAAAAGTCAGGTGGAATTTATAACATTTCTACATGAATTAGATTTTAATCTTAATCCACATGCTAGGGGGGCTAGCACATTCTCAGGCAGCAGGCCTTGGCGCTGCGGTTAAGAATTGGGGGTCTTTTAAAGGACTTTCAGGAATGGCGAGTCTGCAACCTCCTTTGGCATATTAAACATGGCATATAAAAGAATTCACATTATGAAGAAGTTTTTTCTACACAAATCTCTTTGTTTAGTGAGGAAAATTTTTCAAATTTCAAATTTTATTCACTGATATTCATAAAATTCAGTTGTCCAAATAAAAAAAGTTCAACCAGAAAGGCTGTCATTCATCAAAAAATCAAAATCCGAAGAAGCCTAAAGATAGAGAATGACCAATGAAAGAAAAAAACAGACTGAAAACAATTATAATAAAAAATCAGGAACACTATTCCATAGCTTCCAGCAAAGTCCATGAATTTAGACTGAACGTTAAGAGAGAAATGAACAAATCAATGTTCATAGACTTTATTAAAATGCTATTTTCTCCAATAAAATATAGGTTTTATTGTATAGATGTATATATGGCTTACAAAACCAATTTTCTTGGAGTTGCTAAAATACATATAATACCTTATTATTAAGACTAAACGATGTCTTTCCTTAATATATTATTTAGTTTCAGTGAAATGACTACTCTTAGCAAGAAATTGCCCTCCCCCTATATTTTTTATTAAAATATATATGCTTATCTATATATTTTAATATTTCTAATATTGTACTACAGTATGTATATATTTTTAATATACATATATATATTAATATTTTTATTGATTTCAGAGAGGAAGGGAGGAGAGAGAAACATCAATGATGAGAGAGAATCATCGATCAGCTGCCTCCTACACGCTCCACACTGAGAATCGAGCCCACAACCCGGGCACATGTCCCGACCAGGAATCCAACCATGACCGCCTGGTTCATAGATCGATACTCAACCACTGAACCACGCCAGCCAGGCTAATACTATGTATTTTTAAAGGAAACACTGAACATGAGTTTGGAAATTATTTTTTCCAGGATACCAAATACTTGAAAGAAATTGCCTTTACTGCTATGCTCAAAAAGATAAGTAGATGTCACCATTATTCTTTTCTTTCTTGTTTTTCACAAAGCTCACCTTGAAATTGGTGCCTGATTTAATGAAATTCTTTTCTAACACATTGTCCAGGGCCGGGTCCAGCTCTTCACGAATGTCCTCGATGAGCAGCGGTCGGCCCAAGGAAAGGCTGTCCTCCAAGTGTGTGCGGAAATACTTATGGTTCAGAGATGTCACCTAAAAACAAGAGCTCATCACTCTACAAATGGCACAAAGAATGTGCCTCCTCCTCAGTGGAAACCAAGAGTTGGCTACAAATTTTGAGGGCTATTTGGGAAGCCTTGTTTATAAAAATAAAAGCAGCAATTTTCAAAGCTCGGTGAGTCGTGGCCTGTGAAGTCCTGGGTGTGTAACGGGCTCTCTGTGATGGAAAGAGGAGGAGAGGGGCGCTCCTCAGACCCAGAGAATTCTTGACAAAGATAGTGTTGGATGTGGACTTTGAGATATTTAAGATTTTTACCTGCGATGTAAGGGAAGTGGGCAGTGGGGTGGAGAAAGACATCCTCATTAGGAGAAATAGCACAAGCAAAAATATGGATCCAGGAGGCTTAGAACCGTGTCTAGGAAACAATGAACAGTCCACCTGGGAAGCTGAATTGAAATATCAATGGTGATGAGATCCCCCCGGGGAGTCAGGAGGGCTGGAATCCTGTCCTTCACTTTCAGGAATGAAAATGAACACCTTATTAGACACCAACCCCAACACTGGACCCTCGTATGCTATGTAGTACCGAGTGCCTGAGCGAGTGATGCAGGTGGCCCAAATCACAAGTTCTTTGGCTGCTTTCCCTGTAAGGCCCAGGATAGAAGCCATATCCCACATCCACAATAGAGCCAGGGCAATGGACAGAGAGGGGAGAGTGCAATCAAGGGAGAGCACAAAAGAGAGAAAATGGCAAAGCCTTTGCCCCAACCCCTGTTACAAAAACTCAAGGGTGTACATTAGCAAACAATTACAGAGATGACAACTTTGTGACTGGCAGATTCAATGGAAATTTGGGGGATATTTCATGATTTCAGGATTACTTTCCCTGCACCAAATGGTACACACCTGCAGGTCATTTTCTTTTTCCTTTGATTTAATCCAAGTTTTGCCTTGAGTTTGTGGATCTATGAGGAGTGGGTATCTGGTGGCCTTCGTCACAATAATGCCATTCTGAATCGAGAGGTCATCTCCTGGTAGACCCTGCAGTCCCCACTCGCCAATCTGAATGACAGGAAGTGGACATGGCCATTCGAAGGAGAACGAGAAAGCTTTCATTAGTAGTTAAAAGCACCACAATATAAAAGAATTTAACATTTGGACATTTATTTTTCCATTGAGAATGTGCAACAGGTACCCAGAAAAAAACCCCAAATTTGTAAATGTGAACCAAGTAACATTAAATTAAAAAAAACAGTAATAAATAAATCCTTTCTCTCATGATGCAAGACTAGGTTTAGTTCTGTATGTTATATTTTCATGCTTGAGTTAATATTGTTAAATTGATTACATGAAGCTTGGTTGCTGAGCATTCGGAGAACACAGGGGCTTAAAATATGGTGAGGCTGGCTTTGTGGGTGGGGTCCAGACTGGCTAAAGGAGGCAGAGGTAATGGTTACAGGTGATAAGATGTCAGAGAAGCCATAGCTGGTTTGGCTCAGTCGGCCTATGGACCAAAGGGTCCCAAGTTCGATTCCAGTCAAGGGCATGTACCTCAGTTGTAGGCTCCTCCCCAGCCTGGGCCCTGGTCGGGGTGCGTGCAAAAAGCAACCAATCCATGTGTTTCTCTCACATTGACATTTCTCTCTGTCTTTCCCTCTCTCTTCCATGCCCCCTAAAAAATCAATGGAAAAATATCCTCGGGTGAGGATTAAAAAAAAAAAGAAGAAGAAGAAAAAGAAAGATGTCAGAGGAGATAAGCCCTTGACACTTCCCCTTCCTGCCCTTGGTTCTGCTTTTGTGAGGTCTGGGGTTGCGTAGCTGGAGGGAGAGAAGTCAGGAGAGACAAGATATTATATTGGCAGGAGCTCATCAATGACATTTAAAAGAAATATTTCTTTTCCAAAATCAGAGGGAATTGCCAGCCTGCTTCCACGTGTCCATAAAATCACCCGAGATCCAAGGAACCAACCAGCCTCCGCCTTCAAAGGCCATAACTAATAAAGAATAGCCTGGCCCACTGAGTCTCACCAGTGACCCACTATATTCAATACCTGATCGAGTCCCTGTCAGGACCATGTCAACATTGTTTGAATTGGAAAGACTAATTTTTAAGTAGAGAGAACATGCAATTAGTAGCATGGTGTCTCTAGGGCAACTGGGGAGCATATTCACAAATCAGAAAAGCAGCTCATGAAGACAAATGGCCTGGCAAGCGTGTACTGCCACCGGAGCCCTGCAGGGGGCACTGGCAATGGGCAGAGGCGCCAAATTCCCCACGAGGGAGGCTGGGGAGGTAGGTCACGCTGTTCCTCAGTGACACGGAGCGTGCTGCTAATAAGGGATCGCTAATGACCAAGAGAAGGTTAATATCAGTGCTTGGGGCCTAGCTAATGTCTGCATTGGCCTGGGATGTTTGCGAGAGCACGTGGTTTAGTAGGATGGTGTAGGGCTGTCAGGAGAGCTCACGATCCGCCTGTCTGTAACTCACAAATGGCCTTTTAGTTCACAGCAGTGCAACTGGGACTCATTGGAAAGGAGGATTTCTTAAAATGCAGAGTAACTTTTATACAACTGAGAAAATCCATTTTTGGAGCTCGTAAGCATTTTCAAACAATCTTTTCAATTAAATGAAAAGAGAAAAAAAAAGTAGGTATACCTTGATTTCTTAGTAAGAAATAAAATGAGACTGAAATTCAAATAATGTGATGAGGACAGAAACACTCACTGTTGGAGGATCCACCAGCATTGAAATGAGATTCAGGTTTTCACTGAAAGGAATCTTCCGCGCCCGCAGCTCCAGCTCCCACAGCTCTTTAAGCAGGTAGTTCCTAAATATCTGATTGAAAGGACCGAGGTAGGAGAGGAATCCGGTGCACAGCAGAATGTCACCCACGAGCCTGTGGAGGAGAAAACACAGTCACCCTCCACAGTGGAAGGAGTTGGAAAGGCCACACGGCTGAGCCTGCGTGGAGATGACAGGTGCCTCACAAAAGGTGCTTCCCTCTCTGTTTCACCGAGAGCGAGAGCGAGAGCGCGGAACTTAAGCTGCAAGCAGTTTCTTGGACGGAGGGATTCGGCGATGGGTATGTGGAAACGCCGCCGGAGAAAGCTCTTCACGGGAGATGGGTTTTACATTCTCTAGCGTCACAAAGAGGTGGCCTTTGGGGTGGTGCCCGAGATGGAGAGCGAGTATAACAAAGACCGAGATGCATACCTGTTAATCTGAGCTTTGAACTCTTTGCTTTGCTGAGTCCATCGGATCTTCTCTCCACTCAGGCCGTCGATGAGGGTGGAGGCTGCCTGCATCTTTTTCCGGCACATGTCGGCATCGTTGAGCAAGTCCTGTGTTCATACAGGAAGAAGGTCTCAAGAACTTCTTAAATCCCTGAATTAAATACCCATTATATTCGCCTGTAAAATACCTGGAGGAATTTCTTAATGTGTAAAATTAATATAATCTAAAAATACCGTGTAAGGGAAACCTTACCTGTTAAATTCTGGTAATTTATTCAGTATATAGTTATTTTACATTACAAAATTTCAAGAAAAGCAATTTTGTAAGCTAGAATACAAATCACATCAATTAAATAGTATTTTTATGGGGGGGGCAATGAGGGGATAAGGACACATATGTAATACCTTAATCAATAAAGAAAAATTTTTTTAAATAAAATGAAATAGTATTTCTATTAAATATTTTCAAAATAGAACCAAAACAATAAAATATAGTGCTTTTAAAAGACTTGGATTTAATAATAATTCTGAGTTCTTTGCAGTTAACCAAGATTTTCCCCCAGAAAATTTCTACACAACAGTCGTGTGCCGCAGGCAGCTTGCATCCGCTCACAAGAGCCAATTGTGAAAGTTGTAGGGAATGTGTGCTGGTGTTAAACAGCCGTTATTAAAAATTAAATTATGTAAACTTATAAGTAAACAAATCATATTAAAAGAAAAGGTAACGGATCACCAAAACCCATCACCTCCTAATTACTTACTCCGTCTCAGTGTTACCTAGTTGGGGTTGCTAGGCCCGCTGTGTCGGCATGGTGGAAATCGTATGTTGTGGTGCTGCTGCTGCCACATGTTTTTCCAAATCTGGGTTCAGTGTCCTCACAATGACAGCGTAAAAGTGGCAGTGATGGGTAGACCCCAGAAGTGAGCAAACCCTCCACACAGGGCCTTGTTCTTCCCCTGGCCCCTGCCTCACAACCAGGCCACCACTTCACATCTGACCTCAGAGGTCGGATCAGGATCCCCAGTTGATGGATAATTGAGGACAATTACCCTCAACTTCACAATTAATAAGTGCCTGAGCGGGACCTGAAGCCCAGTTTCCCAACCGCAAAGTCGGTGCCGACGTCACAGTTCCCCTTATGGAAAGTGATGGTTAAAAAGAACTTGGAGTGTCAAAGATCCAAAATAAATAGACATCGCTAGCAGGGAGGGGCATTCAGGTAAATCTTTTCGGTCACACACATGGACCTAATTTCTAAATGCAACATACTGTACACTTGCGTAACATTTCCATACATTTCCTTCGCTTTGGGTACTTAATCTCACCATTTTCTCATTCATTGCCGCATCGAATTTTGCTTGCACTTTATCCAGCTCGGCTTGTTTCTCATCAAGCAGTGCCTGCGCCTTCCCCAGCTCAGCATTGGCGACCGCTAAGCGGCCCTCCTGCTTGGCCAGGTTAGCCTTGGAAGGAAGAGGGGGTGATTAGACACCTGACTTCCATCGGTAGGTAAACCACACTCCCCATGATGTTGCCCTAGATGTCTGGAGGTCACCCGTGTCAGTGCTTTCAGCTGGGGAAGCAGAGGGTCTTGAAGACACTTCGTTAAATTTCTTTTTCTTTTAATTATTAATGTTCACATGGACACTGCAGCAATGTGTAGGAAGGAGAACAAAAATTACCCGTGATTTTACCCAGTGACAGTCTGAGTATCGTATGAAGAGGTTGATCCCTGGCATTTTGATTGCCCCTCCCGCCCCCTCCCCCACCTAAGGTAGTAGAATCGTTTCCCTTGTCCTTAAAGCCTTTTCGTGAACATCGGTTATATAGCTGCATAATATGCAGTTTGGATGCATCCTTTTCTGTACTCTCAGACACCCCCCCCCTTTTTTAATTGTTATAAAGCAATGCGGGGATGAGTACTGTTGGGAATGTAAACATTGTGGATGGTTTCCTTGGTAGAGATTCTTTGAAGTGGAATTACTGCCACAGTAGTTTTCCATCTTTTTCTAAGTCTTACAACATGGTAATTATAGCCGAAACCAGTTTGGCTCAGTGGATAGAGCATCGGCCTGCGGACTGAAAGGTCCCAGGTTCGATTCCGGTCAAGGGCATGTACCTGGGTTGCGGGCACATCCCCAGTGGGAGATGTGCAGGAGGCAGCTGATCGATGTTTCTCTCTCATCGATGTTTCTAAGTCTCTATCTCTCTCCCTTCTCTCTGTAAAAAAATCAATAAAATATATTAAAAAACAAACAAACAAACAAAAAAAACAACAAAAAACATTTAAAAAAAAAACAACAAAAAAAAACATGGTAATTATATTTCCTTGTACATATAAAGTAATTAATCAGCAAAGTAAGATAGCCCAAGAGCCTTCTGGCATAGAAGTTTTTTGAAAATTTTCTCAATTTCTTTCTCAGTATTTCATTTATTTGAATTTAGCCCTTTTCCCCAGGAAATTTTCACTTCATTTAGATCTTCTAATGTATTTACATAAAACTGTGTACAACTTGCTTTTTAATTACTTAAATCTACACATCTGTGATTATATGGATTTCTCTTTCTATTCTCATTGGTTCTATATTTTCTTCTTGATTAAATTTTCTAAGAATATATTTTGTTTTTGCAAAGCACCATTTAGTTCTAGATTTACTCATTAATTCTACTTTATTCTCTTCTAATTTTTAATGTTATTTTTATTAGCTCTATTCCACTTTCCTCAAACTTTGTGCATATGTGTGCTTATAAGTGAGTATGTACTGGATTTAGTATCTTTGATTCATTTAAAGGTAAAGAACGTATCATTTTACCAACTCAAAAAAGTTTTGGTAGCTAGCTGTTTGTCATCATTTTCTAAATAAAAGTGACTGATTTTTTAAAATGTAAACTTTCTAATTTTATTGCGTATTATCAGAGAACAAGGTCTCAGTGATTTTTGCTTCTGGGAATTAAAGCAAGGTCTTCTTTTAGCATTGAACATGACCTATTTTTGTAAATGATTCTTGGACAGTAGCAATCATATTCTTTGTTTATATTTTAAAAAGTTCAAGTAGCAATTCAAACTTTAAAATAATATGGTGTAAAACCTCTCTATAATTAATTTATGCCTACTCAGGATTGGATAAATAATTTGCAGGGCCCCGTGCAAAATGGAAACGTGGGTCCTTGTTCCAAAATTATTAAGAACATCAACAGGGTGACAGCAGAGCATTTAGCCAAGCGCAGGCCCTTAACACAATGTGCATAGGTCACACCCAGAGAGCCAGCGCTAGGCCCACCCCATCTGTGCTGGAGTGATGTTGTGTGCCACAATCTCAAATTACAATATTATTTTTATTAATCTCCACCTAAAGTAGTAATGGATTTTGCTTTATGTACCTAATCTACACTAATAAAAGAGAAACATGGTAATTAGCGTACGACTGCTACCCTTCCCATTGGCTAATCAGCATATCCTTATGCAAATTAACTGTCAGCCAAGATGGTGGCCGGCAGCCATGCACTGAAGCAAACAGGGAGGCTTGCTTGCTCCAGTGACTGCGGACTCCAACGTTCCCCGCCTGAATTGCTGGCCTCTCAGCTGCAACTCTAAGCAACTATGTACTATGTTGCAAATAAGAAGCTAAACAAAACCCCAGAAACCGGCTTTCAGTCAGCCAGGCTTCAGCCAGCCTGACCGCAACATTGTATCAATGTTTTCAGCAGCGAGGCCTCAGAGCTAAAGCTGGCCCAGAATAAAAAAAAGAAAAAAGAAAAAAAGGAGCGGTTGGGAGCTTCAATCACCCACCAGCCTGAAAACGGCCCTCAGCACCCTCACCC
>NW_005871593.1:0-19711 GCF_000147115.1 Myotis lucifugus | reverse complement strand
GGGGTCCCGCTGGGGCCTGGCAGCTTGGGTGAGGGGCTGATGGCTGTTTGCAGGCTGGCCACGGCCCCAGCCACCCAAGCTCCCAGTAGAGGCTGGCTGGAAGAGGTATCTGAGATTTATTTATCTTCTATAATTGAAACTTTGTTGCCTTGAGCGGAGGCCACAGCTGACCAAGGCAGATGGGAAGCTTGGCTTCCTCCATTGCCAGGGCAACCAAGCCTCCTGCTTGCTCCAGCTCCATGGCTGCCAGCCACCATCTTGGTTGGGTTAATGTGCATATAGTCGCTCTGATTGGCCAGTGGGCATGGCTTGGGGGTGTAGTGGAGGTGCGGTCAATTTGCATGTTTCTCTTTTATTAGATTAGATTATTACAATTAAGTCTCACTGTAGACTTAATTGTTAGGAATAAAAATTTTGATCACTAAAAAATAACAGCTCTTTTAAGTCTTTTTTTTTCTTGAATTCTGAAATTTATGTAACATTTCTCTCTTGGTACCTTTTTGTTTGGGTGTGTTTGTTCTATAGTCGCATCATTTCCCTTTGTTAAAACTTTATTTTTCATTTATTTTCTATTTGTCATGAAGCATAGAGTTTAAAGAGGCAATCCCTTCTATAAAGCTTACTATGAAAACCAGCAACCTGCCCACCTCCTCACCAGTTCCTATTCCACAGAGCAACCACTTTCAACTCTTTCACCTGCACGGGGCTGGGGTGGGCAGCGGGGCTGTGTTTGTCTGGGTGAATTATTTTATGTCTCCTTTGCACTCCTGAGAAAGTCCTTCTGTTCCCTCAGATATGAAGGACAGCCTGGCCCAGCATAGATGTGTGTGTGTGTGTGTGTGTGTGTGTGCGTGTGTGTGTGCTATTTACCCTCAATACTTAAATTACATCCTTGAGAAGGTCTTTTTGTTTCCTCAGACACGGAGGGCAGCTTGGCCAGATACTGAATCCTCGGAGCAGGGCAATGTCCTCCTCACTACTCTACGTGAGTTTTTCATTCTGTCCTAGTGTTAGGCTGGTGGGAAGTCTGCGGCACCCTGAATTCTCTTCTTTTGTAATCATTCTTTTAAATTTTGTTTTATTGTGTCTTAGATGCATAAGAGTGTCCCTTTCTGTCTTTGAAATGTAAAACATTTCTAGGCGGAGATACAAATTTTTATAAATTTTGTTTGGAATATAGCAACCAAAATCAGTCTCCAAACCTTATCCCCAAACTTCAAAGAAATGGCAAGTGCTCTTCTGCTAGCATGACAGCTTGGTTATTATTCCCAGTAAACTCCTTCCCTGTCCAAGTTAACAAGCTGGTTCCAGTGTCTTGCCTGAGATGCCTAAAACATGTAACAGATGTAAAAACGGCGCGAGACGGTGAGACGGTGAGCGGGCAAACAGAAAAAGAGGAAAACGTTGGCCACCGGGACATCTACCTTGACTCGTCAGAATGATGCCTTGCCTGTTAACAGCAGTAACACGAAGGCCTGGTGTCACTGAGCACCGAGTTACTGGGAGAAGGAAGGAAACGTACCTTCAGGGGCAGCACCTCCCTGTTGATGCCATAAAATATTGCCATAGCGAGTGTCCAGGACAGCAGACCGGCCACATTCCCACAGACTTTTTTGGCACTTTCAAAAGTGTAATCATCCATATTAAAATACGGCTGCAGCAACTCCACCGTCTCTTCGTTGATGGTGTCCTTGGGGAACTGCTGCAGGCTCCACAGGAACCCCGTGGCGCTCATCAGCTGCAAAACACCAGCACCGCAGGTCTGCAAGGAGGTACCTGCCCGCTCCCCAGCCAGGCTGCTCCAGAGTAACAGCGGATTGGCTGCACCATACAAACCAAGACTAGGACAGGGGCCAGCCTAAATCTGTGAACTGCAAACTGTCCTCTCATTTCTAAAGATCAAAGTTCCCCTGAAGCATCCATCTTAGATAAAAACTGCTGTTTGAAATGTTCACCCTGCTATTTTGGCTTCTGTAAACACTTGCTTGCTTAAAATAATAAGGAAAATAAGACGACTCCCATTCCAGAGAGGCCGTAAACTACGCCCCAGACAGAGTTGTCTGTGCTGGCGCCAGGCCAGGCCTTGGGATATGGTCGCATGGCCCTTTCTCAGCACGCAGGCCTTCTTTCTCAGAAGGCCCGGAAGTCTCCTTCCAAGTTTGGGAGACAAAGGACTGGAAAAAGTATAAATAGAGAGAGTTTCCTCCATGTTGGGGGGCCCAGAATTTGAAAGACACATTTTTCCCTGGGCCTGCGCAGAATTTATCATTAAAATGTCACTCCCTTTCTCTAAGCATGGCTTGGTTTTTCTCCAGTCACCTGTAACACCCCCAGCTTCCTGTCCAGGGAGTGCATTTAAATAGGTTGACATCGGGTCTGCCAATACTGGCCACTGGTTCTGGACAGACTGTGCAGAAAGCAAGCGTTCAGCCTAAACCTCTTTCCCTGCTTACATTCTGGGAGATGCAGAGTAAGAGACACTGCTCGATACACAGCGGTCGACTTTCACCGGCCAGCCTGTGTGGCCTGTATCGAGTGCCCAGGCTGAGGACACCCGAGCGCCGCACGGGGCCTATAAAATAGATTTCACTTACTTTCAGCGACTCTCCCCATGACGGCTTGCAGCAAGGTTTTTCTGGATCCATAGTAACAGGATCAATTTTCTTTTGAAAGAGTAACAGGACGCAGTCCATGATTCTCATAATAAGATGCGGGGGCTTTGCAAGTTTCCGGACCGTGGCAATATCGTTTGGTTTGATAGTCTGTATTGGGGGTGAGGAATCAATATTTCTGTTGTTGTTGAGCAGTGTTCATAGTCATGTGGCAATCTAATACTTTTAAATAACAAAAGCAGAGAACTTTAAAATGCATTTTCTCCCCAAACCCTGACATTATCGCCTTAACCATTTGCATTCCAAGATTTTTTCCTAATAGTTCTTTCACTGTGGTTCTAGGATTTGTTTATTTTAGTGTTGTTTTTTTCCCCTCTATTGCCCTCAACTAGTTCCTTGGAATATCACTACCATTCATTGCCCTCCAAGCAACCACCTCCCCCCCCTACAGAGACTATCTTATGTGTGGATAACAAAGAGGAGCAAGGCCAGAGTAGCAGAAGCCTCACCTCTGGCCTGCACTTTGAGGGCTGCCCTACCCATGGAAGGGGGAGGAATTCAAAGGAGACAAGAGAAGTTATTATAACACCTGCCTCCTAAAAATGTTTTTTGACAATTTCTGTATGTGAGCTGGGTTTCGAATAAGTCATTACCAGACATTCAAAGCAAGAAGGATTGGGACATCCCATAAATCAAGAAAATCTCCTAAGACCCATTTGATTCAGTGATCTCTCTCTCTCTCTCTCTCTCTCTCTCTCTCTCTCTCTCTCTCTCTCTCATCATGGAATCCATAAAGGGAGTGGGGATGAAGAATGTGCCCTGGTCACTGTCACAATTTTATTAAACGATTATCATAAATCTATTCATTCATATAACAACTACAGCCATTCTCCCATAGAAAACAAACAAACAAAAATAGCCCTGTCCTCATATTTTTCCAAGACAGAGAGAGAAAACACAGTTACCCTAAACTAGGATTATATGTCACAACAGAAGCTCAGGGGTGATGGACAAATAAAGGAGAGCAGGGAGACCAACATTTTCTGGACGTGGTGAGGTCTGAGCCTGGTCTTGAAGGTTAGGTGAAGCATTCCTGGCAGAGGGAGAGACTCATTTAAACACCATGATTTTCCAAAGGCCTAGAGCTTTTTCTGTGTGTCTGGTCATGTTGTGTGGGGACAGACAACGAGAGTTCAAGGAGTAGATAGAAGCCAGCTTAGCCGCAGCAGCAGCAGCACTAATATTCATCGAGTATTTTCCACGTGCCCAGCAAACGGCACTCATGACCATTAACGTTTACACTGATCCTCCAAGGATCAGTGAGGAATTACAATCCCCATGGAGACTCACGGAAGGTAAGTCAATTTACTTAAGAAGTGGTGGCCTCCGAAGCTGTGCCCTCAGAGCCCTGGACGCCTGGCTGGGGACTTATCCTGAGAGCAACGGGAACCACATGGGGATTTCAAAGGGGCTCATGACAATCTGAACAGGGTTCTAAGTGATCTGAATTCCTTGTGCATGGCTTAGGCCAGTGATGGTGAACCTATGACACGCGAACTCATTTTTTTGGTTGATTTTTCTTTGTTAAATGGCATTTAAATATATAAAATAAATATCAAAAATATAAGTCTTTGTTTTACTATGGTTGCAAATATCAAAAAATTTCTATATGTGACACGGCACCAGAGTTAAGTTAGGGTTTTTCAAAATGCTGACACGCCAAGCTCAAAAGGTTCACCATCACTGGCTTAGGCATTAATCGCCAGTACGGTTCCCAGTTCTCATGGAAAGTCAGTTTACAGGATGCAAAGAGTAAGTTACAGGATGTAAAGACTTAAAAAAAATTAGAACTTGGAAAACTTGATCCGTGGAAAGGTTTGTTTCCAGACTCAGTTTCGTGATCACAAAACTTCTAGTTATTTCATGCCGTGGAACGCAGTGCTACAAGGACTTGTGTGTGGGGGGAGGGACAGCAACGCGCTACTCACATTCAGGGCTGCTTCTGCCTCCTCCAGGGCAGGCTTCGCGGCCTCGAGTTTGCTCTCAGCTTTTACTTTTTCACTGTCAATTTCATCCACAATTTTTTGGGCTTTGTCTTTCACCTCCTGCACCTCGTTTTTCACCTTGGCTGAAGCCTGAGCACTTACTGTGACTTCTGCTAACACCTGTTAAATTGAGGAAACACACGAGAACAAACAGAAACCTCAGAGCAGCATTTACAGATTTGAGTACTGAGAGAATATTCATCCACTAAAATGTAAAACATGAATAAGAGCAAGTTTATTCCCCATCTAAGATATATATGCTTATTTTAGTCCTCACCTAAAGATGCTTTTATTGGTTTTTAGAGAGAGAGGACGGGAGAGAGAGAAATTAATGTGAGAGAGAAATATGGATCCATTGTCTTTCTTATGCACTCCGACCAGGGATCGAACCCACAACCTAGGTATGTGCCCTGACTGGGAATTAAACCTGCAACCCGTTTGGTGCATGGAACGACACTCCAACCAACTGAGCCACTGGGCCAGGGCTGAGTCCTCTATATTTTAAGATGTATTAAAGTACACCTTAAGCAGTCCTTGCAGTCTGTTATTTCCTAAGCTTTCTTCAGGCTTAGAATATATAAATAAACTAGAGGCCCTGTGCACAGATTTGTGCAGGGGGGTGGGAGGGAAGGGGTCCCTCAGCCTGGCCTGCGGGGATCGGGCCTAAACCGGCAGTCAGACATCCCCGAGGTTGTAGCAGTGAGTGAAGTGGCAGGAAGCCGGGGAGGAGCCCGAACCAGGCCGGGCACCGCCCGGCTCTGTGCTCGGTGCTCTCACCATGGTCTCGCTGCTCCTTAGCACTGCTGCAGAGGTGGGAGAGGCTCCTGCCACCCCTGCTGTGCTCACCAGCTGTGAGCCCAGCTTCTAGCTGAGTTGCGTTCCCACTGTGGGAGCGCACTGACCACCAGGGGCAGCTCCTGCATTGAGCATCTATCCCCTGGTGGTCAGTGGATGTCATAGCCAACAGTTGTGGTTGTTCAGGTTGTTCCGGTCATTCTATCATAACAGTCGTTTAGGCTTATAGATAGATAGATAGATAGATAGATAGATAGATATTTAACCTTTCAGAAAAATGGTATTTCTACTGTATGTAATTTCTAAAAATTAAAACAATATAAGTAAGTGTAATGGAGTAAGATCAGAAATCATATTAAGCTTCATGTAAATAACAATCAAAATAGCTCATATTTTGCTAAGTGCCTACCATATTCCAGAACTTTGCTAAGGGCCTCTCTTGACGCTCTCCTTTCAGCAACTGGATAAAGGTCAAGATTTAAGTATCAATTCCTACCTGGCCCTGAGGGAGTGGAAGTGGACACAGCCTGGGGGGGTGGGGGGCGGTAGATAAAGGAGCAGCACCATGTCCCTACCCCCTGGGAGGAGTATCCTTTTTTTTTAACTTCACCAGCTCCTCCTCTTATTTTTCCCCTGCTTGACACGAGCTTCAGATGAGACTTGGGGCATCCTAGAAACCTAGAGTGTGCAGTCAAGCAGAAATGTCATAAACAGATGAGGGAGAACAAGAGAGACAGAGCCAGAGAAGAAAGAACAGCCTTAGACCTGGTGGGCTAGACTAGCTTAGGTATGCCTTGGTATGAGTTAAACAAAATGTCTAATGGTCGTTGGGAACATTATCTTACCAGAAATAGTCTAAGTCTATACCCTGTAAGCTTCTAAATGCTTTTTCTCTAGTTTGGAAAAATGTTCCTCACCGCTCGGGATAAAACAAATGCAAACTCACCTCATCTGCTTTCACAGACGCCACTTCCAATTCCTTCTCCTTCACTGCGAGGTCCTGCGAGAGCTTCGCAACCGATTCGCTTGCCTCCATGAGCTTGTCAAGACCTTTACAAACACACATATGTACATGCTCGCTGAGTCTATGAATCCCCCTCCATCAAATATTTATTCAACATTTACTACTCATAAGGCACCATATAAGTACTATAACAAACACAGGTAATTAATTATGGACAGATGCTTTAAAAATGCACCCATCTTAGGAGCAACAACCCTG
Source organism: Myotis lucifugus (assembly GCF_000147115.1). Classification (NCBI taxonomy): domain Eukaryota; kingdom Metazoa; phylum Chordata; class Mammalia; order Chiroptera; family Vespertilionidae; genus Myotis; species Myotis lucifugus. Next base: position 13,037 of record NW_005871593.1, on the reverse strand, counting down.
ACCATATTTCTGAGAGCTTCAGCAGGGGGTGAAGAAAATCGCTCTGGTGGGAGAACATCATCTGGCCACACTGAAGGGAAGTCACAGGGCCGCACCGAGAACGTCAGCCATTGGACTTGCTTGAGAAACGTGCTTGACAAACCTACGCTCCCCTGGGCTTTGCAAGCAATTTGTGGCTGTCATTTGTTGCCTTTGAATCCTATTGCCTCTGAGATGGCAAATGAGACGCATAATTTAGTAACATTTTTGTTGTCCTCTTCACTATAAAAACAAAAATAACCGCTAAAACCCGTGCACCTGGCTCTGTGGCTTCCAACACACTGGAGAGGACAGCAACCAACCAGCTTTCTCACATCCCAACTGGGTTCTACGCAGAGGTGTTTAGTGAATGTTTAGCATCTGGTCTCTTGACGGGGGAGGGGAAGAACTCATTTGTATGTTTCCGGTATCCATGGTGTAAATACTCCCACGTGGCTGATTTTCAAGCTACCGAGAGATTCTCAGTGGCACACAGATATTTCTACCAGGAAGGTAGAATGGACATAACCTCAAGAACAATAATAATAGCAAAACAGAGTAAAAACAACTCAGAAGTGATATGTTTTGAGTAGCTTTTGCCTTCGCTTTTAATATACTTTATTTAATTGTAAGTTTATGTAATTTAATTTTAATAAAGGCTGTGTTTAACAACCAGATCAGACAATTCCTAACTAACCCCGGCTCCAGTGAGCCAGCGCATGGGGTCAGCACAGAGCTGGTCCTGAGCATCACGCAGAGCCGCTGCGGGAAGGTGAGCGAGAGGACAGCGAGGAGCTTTCTCCCGCTGCTCCCAGCACCCCTTAACTTCCCGCCCTTGAGCTCAGTTACGCTCCCTGACCCGGTTTCGTGTAGGAGAAATAAAAGGACAGCACTAACGTATTTTGGAGTGTGTGGGTCAGATGCTTTCTGGACCTATAATTGATTCCGATTTCTATTTTTTCTACTTATATATACTGAACACTCAGAAAACCATCACTCAAGTAAACTCTCTCTTTTTGTTTTTGTTTATTTGTGTTTTGCCTTTTCCTTTGTTAGAAATTTGAGAAGCATTAACTTCACAAAGTTTATACAAATTGAGGGACATTGCAATGAAACCAGAAATTGAAATTGTGGTCAGTTCCCAAGAGCTGGCTATTCCCCAAATGACCGTGGTCACTCGCTGCCCAACCAGTGGTCCCAGAGTTGAAGGGGGGGGGGGGCGGAGAGAAATGGTCTAGAGAAAAACAGGCCACCTGCTTGGACTTTCTTCCGCCCAGAGTTTCTGGACAGGTCAAAGCAGCCTGAAGCGCCTTTCCTCAAATACTCCGTTACTAACAATAAAGTCCGTCCTTCCTTTTCAATCACAACAGCAGCCACCAAACACGATATTGGGGTCCCTATCAAACAAGCCCGTACAAATCCCATGCTGCTTACCAATGTTCATCCGTTCAGCCTGCTCATTGATAAATTTCACCTTTTCCGTGTAAATGTTTTTATAACCGTTTATAAACGAGAGGTAAGATTTGGGAGTCACGTGCGCTCTCCGGCGGTACCTGAAAGGGAAACAGAGTGAGCTTCGTCGCTGCGTCCCGTGGCCTGCCACACAGGTCGGAGCCCCTGCTCTTCCCACAAGAGTGAGTCACTGGTAGGGAGGCAGGGATTGTGAGTGGTTTCCCTGGAGATGAGATGGTGAGATCGTTAAATATCTATCTTGACTTTTTTGGGGTTGTTTCCTCGTCTGGGGGAAAAAAAATCACTGCTCTACACCTGCCAGAATTTTGTGAAGATAAAAAAAATATATAAATAGCAAATGCGCTTTGCAAACTTTAAGATTCTGTGCAGATATCAGGGATAAGTGAGGTGGTTGAAGTGTCTTCTTCTCGACTGATATTGGCTACACACCTCTTCACAGCCAGGCAGCAGCTGGTGGTCGCCTCCGGGGGCCCCCCAGCTGCTCCCTGCACTCCTTGGGCTGCCCTTAAAATCAAAGCAGCCACGCTTGATTCAACACTCACCTCCTTATGGGCTTAGCATAGTGATTATATTTAACAATAGAAATAAATAAAAATAATAATTTTATACGGCAGAAACTCAAGTCAGAGAACTCCACACATACATAAAATCATTTTACCTTTTAGATTAATTTTGTACTTTTGGCTTTCAGAAGATTTTTAACATTAAAAATATTTCAAGAACTTGGCATATAGATGACTATCATTAAAGTGTTATGAAAATATTACATTCAGAATAAACTTCTACCGCCGGAGAGGATATGAAAAATACACCAAGTTTTTCAAAAATAGACATGGGTTTCTGTAGCTCTATGAAGGTGAGGATGTCTCTCTACAGGTAACAGTAGCAGGAGGAGTTCAAATGAGGTAGAAAGAAAATCGTCCTCACAGTAAAAATGAGTGCGCATGAACTCACCAGAAGATCATCTACAACTAACAGTTCAGGAGGGGTGGTCTAGGTAGGGTTTCTCATACCCTTTGCGAGATAGGGACCCCCTGGAAAATCAGTGAGATGGAACCCAGAGGGTCCCTCTGCAGAAGAACAGACATGGTCTTTCTGGCGGGTCCAGCACCCCTGTGGCCCACCCGCTAACCCTGAGGGAGAAGCCCACTGCTCCAGAAATGCAGGCCGGCCCAGCGACATTCACATCTGTCAGTGGAACACAGAGACGATCATGCTGGGGGGAGGGGAGGTGAACTTCTAAACTGTTGACACCAGCTTTCACATATGAGTCGCTTCTCCTACAGTCAATTACAATTTTGTTTCACAATTATTTGGCCTAAAAACATGATGAAACAGGCATCACTTGATCAGACTAAGTGATGCAAATACAAAACCTAAGTGTTCTTGTAACAGAAGGCAGCGATGAAGCTTTAAAACAGCGCACTTCTTTAATCACAATAAATAATGCACTTGAACAAGAAACTAATTTTAAATGGTTTGTGATGAATAGTTAAGTCATTTTGGGGGAAAAAAATTAAGTACACAAAATAAAGTGATTCATTAAGCATGTGTTACTTTGAGGCCTAGAAGGAAGGAGGTACTTAAATATGGACACTAGTTAATTTTTAAATCTCGTTTTTTTACTACCCTTTCAATCCATAACCACTGGAAAATCAAAGCAAGAAAAAATGTAAGTGCTGCTGGGACCCTGAGCTCAGTCCGCACGAGCCCTTTCCTGGATGTTCCAGGCGATTCCTCCTAGGAGGGAACTTAGTGGTCCTGCAGCTCTCGTGCGTATGCCACGTCACCTACCTTTGGAAATAACTTTCACAGTTCTCTGAAACCATGTCATGGAAGAGGCCCATCGTTTCCACAACTTGTCTTTTGGTGTCAGCAGAGCAGACGATATTATAGCCTGAAAGGAAGTAGGAGGCCACGGCGACCAGCGCCTCCCTGGGCCAGCGACTGAACCAGTCCATAGTGCAACCTGATATCAAGCCAGGAAATTTCAAAGACCGGGCGCGGAACTTCTCGCCAACCTATCACAGCAAAGTCAGGAAGCATTAGAGACACAAGCGGATTATAACTTGGCTAGAGAGAGTTGTGTGTGCATGCTGAGTCAACGGTGTGACATCACAATTTTTTAAAACTCTTGGGCTGCATTAATAGATAAAGTGTCCAACCAGGGCGGTGAGGGCATGAACGGGAGTGGGGTGGGGTGGGGGGCAAAGGGGGGATAAGGACACATATGTAATACCTTAATTCAGTGGTTCTCAGCCTGTGGGGTGTCAGTAGTGGTAACTCTGACATCTACTTAGAGCTCACGGAACCCTCCCAACCCTTCTCTAGTCCTCTGTTAGATTCTGAGCCAATCATCTCATCAGAGAAGGTAGACAAACTACCTGACTACATTTAGATCAGTAGCTCCTCCCACACGGACATGGTAGAATAAGCACTCACTGGAGAGAAGCAGAGCACCACATGCAAGTTCCTCCTGGACCTCGAGATGAAGTACTCGTACAGGTTGTCGAAGGTGGGAGGGTGGCGGGGCAGCTCCCTTTTCATCACCGCGATCAGACCCTGGGTGATCTCGTCTATCTCATCCCGTGCAAACAAGTTGGAGATCTTCGAGGAATGGACAGACAGTGTTCTGTGCTTTCAGAGTTCCCACAGCCAGTTCACTGCCAGAGTCTGGTCCTCTTCCCCTCCCCTCTCCCCCTTCATGTCGTCTTTTCTTCCTATTTTCTTTCTGCATCTCCACAGTTAAACTGCTGGTTTGCCAGAGATTATCAAGATTGCAACCATTTATTGAGCAGACTGGGCTGTTTAACCAGGAGCAAATTATGTTTCTTTCCCCTTGTCGAAATAGCTATCACTAAAACGCGGTCTCTCCGCCATGGTGATCATTCCTTTAACACGTCCAGTGCTGCCCTCTGTCCTCTGAGTCACTGTCAGGCTCAGTTCTGGCCCCACGCTGGTTAGCTAGCTCATGGCCAACAAGCATCCACCAACACCAGAGGGCTGGGAAGCGTGAACACCGCGGCCTGACGTTAGGAAGGGTGTGCGCGCAGGGCTGGTATCTGGGACCCTGGCTTTGGAATGTCTCCCCCATTGCTCACTGATAGGTTGTTCCACTGCGCCCAGACTGTTTATGCAAACACTGGGAGAGATGGTGAACATCTGCGTTCCTCCTGGGAGTCTGCGATTTGGGCAGCCGTGGCTGGGTAGGGAGTGACCACATGGCCAGCGCCAGTGACGGCATTGGCCTCTGAGCCCCAGGCAGGCTCCCTGAAGGGCAGTGCATGTGGGTGGCTCTTCGCTGCTGCGGGAGCAGCACCCCCCAATGGCCCTCTGGCGGGAACAGAGGCAGCCTGCACGTGGATTTCTCCAGATCCACCCAATGTGTCTTTGTCTTTGCTCATCTGGCCGTGACTCCCTACTGTGTTGCTTTCATAAATGTTACGCCTAAGTCCTTCTAATGAAGTACCACGCGTGGGAGGGGTCGTGACGGCGCTGATACAGTGGGGTCAGAAGTGGTAACTCTGACATCTACTTACAGCTCACGGAACCCTCCCAACCCTTCTCTAGTCCCGTTAGGGAGGGGGGTGGGTGGGGGGGTGGATAGATAGGTACTTTGCTACTCCTGAAATAAATCATAGGATCAAATTGGAGACTAAAGAGACAAATAAGCAATCGTATTTAAAATGGAACAAAGCGTACAAAACAAGCTGGAGACAGGCAGCATTAATTTCACAGGAACTTCAAAAAACTGGCCAAATCTCATGTGTTAATCACTTCTGAAGTGAAACGTGTGTAACCATTGGCCTCACTTGCTAAAGGTTGTTGAAGGGTCACTGCTGTTTCTACTCAAATAGAATGTACATTTAAAAAAACATGAGGGTTTTTTTTCTCCACTTTTGAGACCTACCTCCCCTGAAGATAGCAGGTTGTTAAGATATTCTAGAAAAGCCTCATCTTTTATTTCATTGTCAGTAAAGATGAAGGTGATGCCTTTTCCTTCAGCCCCCGCAACTTTGTACAAAACTTTTAAGTCTTCTGTTAGGTTAGTCACATTATAAGACCTAAAAACAGAAGTGGTAAAAAAAAAAAATTTTAAATTACAACATATATATAGTCTTAATTTATCTCAAAATTCAATAAAGCCCATGATGATTAGAGCATAAATCTGCACCTGCTGCAAGAGATATTAAGTAACAATGTCTGTAAAAACACAGAGATTAGCCTGGCCGCCATGGGTCAGCGGTTGAGGGTCAACCTATGAACCAGGAGGTCACAGTTAAATTCCCGGTCAGGGCACATGCCTGGTTGCGGGCTGGATCCCAGTAGGGGGCGTACAGGAGGCAGCTGATCAATGATTCTCTTTCATTGAAGTTTCTATCTCCCTCTTCCTTCCTCTCTCTCTAAAAATAAATAAAAATATATATTCTTAAAACCAGAGATTAGCATAAAACAGCTGTATGTTACGGTTCCAAACACATGTTCTATTTAACCTGAGAAGTGAGGACTGGGGAACTGACCATCAGTGGCTCACGAAGAATAACTGGGACAGGGAAATGAACTTTCATTCCCTGCAATCGGACAGTCCTCAGCCACAGATTTTGCCCAAAGGGCGAATATGTATAGCATCTAAAACAAATTTGAAACTTGGATGAGTTTGGACTGATAAAAAAGTAAACACAAATTATAAATAAAATCAGTGATTAGTGATATATAGTGGTAATTTGTGCATCTCTCTGAGTGGCTAGATGCAGAGAAAGCCTACAGAAAAGATGCATTGTGCAGTGTGGTATAAATAACAGAAATGCCATCATTGTGTGGTTACGGATTACGAAAAGAAGACCTTGGTCTCTGTTTTTCTGTTTCCTACTGAACGTGTGTGCTGCCGAGCTGGTGTGAGTGTAAAAATGAAGCAGACACTTTCTCGAGTGTGCGTGTGAATCTTCATGAGTAAGCGGAGGACAAAGACCATGAAGAAACCCCACTTGAAGGAGGTTTTGCAGTGCAAGGAACAGGGGGTTTCATGGAAGCCACGGGGTGTACTGGGGAGACTATGGACCTCGGAACCAGAAGGGCCTGGGTTCAAATCCCCTTTCTGCAGCTTTAGGAACGTTCCTTCACATTCCTCAGACCCGTTTCCTCATCTGAAAAACGAAGGGAACACCTATTTGTAAAGGTTGCTGTGGGCATTAGAGATGATGTAGCTTGAGTGAACCTATCCGTGGTCGGCAAACCGTGGCTCGCGAGCCACATGCGGCTCTTTGGCCCCTTGAGTGTGGCTCTTCCACAAAATACCAAGTGCGGGCACGCACGTACAGTGCGATTGAAACTTCGTGGCCCATGCGCAGAAGTCGGTATTTTGTGGAAGAGCCAGTATTTTGTGGAAGAGCCACACTCAAAGGGCCAAAGAGCCATGTGTGGCCTGCGAGCCGCGGTTTGCCGAGCCGCAGTTTGCCGACCACCGAATGAACGAGGAGCTGGTTTTTACGCTGGGAGCATCAGCTAGCTACCCTCCGCTGAGGGTAAAAAGGCTTTGTGACCGGGCTATGCAAGAGGCCAATCTCAACAGGCTTTGCTTTCCTGACCCACCAACACCCACCAGCAGTGCATTGCCACAGGATGTTTGAAATATCCGAGACGTCTGTTTTGAAATGAAATAGAAGGTGTTTGAAAATAGAATTCAACTGTTTTCATTAGCAAAAGGAACTCCATCAAACAGCACATACATTCCTTTAAAATAAATCCCGAGACGGAATTCATTAAAGAGACGCTTTGCTGAGACGCCACTGCACCTGTGGGCAGAGCCCAGCCACACCTTCCTGCAGGGGCCGTGCAGGTGCTGCTCTCAGACGCTCGCTGACAGGCCAGTCTCTGAAGGGCCCAGGCATTGAGGTCTCAGAGCCACTTTGGCTGTTTTTGTTTGTGTGCGTCTGTGTGTGTGTGTGTGTTTTAATGATTTTTATTGATCTTTTAGAGAGAGAGGGAGGGAGAAGGAGAGAGGGTTTTTTAATTAAACGGACTGTTATGTATTGTTTTTGTGATACAAGGACACATTCACAACACACCCCTCTCTAGGCCCTGACCCCTCTCCTCTCGTTTCTTTCATAGCTAAGCTTCTCGAGGAGTTTCTAAACTTGTCTCTGCTTCTTCACTTCTTTAAAGCGACGTGGCTTCTGCACCATCCACTCCACTGAGAGGTTTGTTTTTTAAAAAATATTTTTATTGATTTCAGAGGGAAGGGAGAGGGAGAGAGATAGAAACATCAATGATGAGAAAGAATCATTAATTGGCTAACTCCTGCACGCCAAACACTGGGGATCAAGCCCGCAACCCAGGATGTGCCCTGACTTGGAATCGAACCCTGACCTCCTGGTTCATAGGTGGACACTCAACACTGGGCCACACCAGCTGAGCTCCACTGAGAGTTTTGACACGGTGACTGTTAGATACCACTTTTCATACCCCAGAGAAATTAACTATAGAAAAACATGTTGTCTGTTTTACGTTATCTTACCTGGTTAACGTTATCTGGAATATCTGATACCCGGCTATGAAAGAGGCCAATCTCGACAGGCTTTGTTTTCCTGACCCACCAACACCCACCAGCAGTGCATTTCCACATGATGTTCGAATTATTCGTGAAATCTGTTTTGCAATAAAATAGAATTTATTTGAAAATAGAATTCAACCATTTTCCTATCCTTGCACTAAATGGGCCCAAGATTTGACCATATACTTCCAGATTATATTAAACCTTTTCTGTTTATGATCTATCTCAGAATGTCAAAAATTAAAGTTCATGCTGATTTATTTGACTCAAACTATTTCCCTGCCCATCTATATTTTCCTCATGAAAAACAGACCAAACGATCTTTCCTGTCCTATTTCAAAACTATTCTGTGTTTGTGTGGATTTTTTTTTCTTTTTACTTTTCAAATGAATGGATGGTGGAGCTGCACTTGCCAATCTGCACAAAGTGTAGATTCACTGGCTTATTACTCACCAGTCTAACACCTGACTTACTAGACAGCTAGCTCTCCCACGAATACTACCTCTATCATATCTCTCCCAAAGAAAATTCTTCAAAAGTATCAGAATTCTACTTGCAATGGGGGCAGAAAGGCATTTGTAGAAGCAGAATGAGAGAAAGAATCTGTCTAGTCTTGTGTTGCTTTTCTTGTGGTTGATTTCTTCAGTGAGAACAAGTGGTTCAGATCTAATGCAGGCCAATGGCAGACACTGCTGAAAAGCTGCCTTTTACCTTAATGTCAGCGCGAGGAAGAAAGTCTAGATGGATCACTAAATTCATTATCACCACTAAAAATAATTTTTAAGTGCAAGTCTTTAGATGTCAGATCAGTAATGACACTTTGATATGTATTAATTCTATCATTATATTTTAAAATACGTTAATCCCTTATAGGTTTTGCCCTTAGAACACAGTCCCAGGCCCCCAGGAACTAGCCACAAGGGTATTCGAGAATTACTTGTCGAATGAGAAACAGCCCTAGGACATCTAGAAATTCACCAACTTTGCAGACAACAACTGTACAGTTGTTCGAATGGAAAATAATGCCCAAATGAATAAACAATAACACAAGAATAAACTGTTTCACATACTCACAACTGTAACCTACTTTTGCCCCACCCTGTATGATAAACAGAGTTACATGCTTCCTCTTTATCACCTTTCTACTCTGTGTTCTGACTCCTGGAGAAACTCCTTTTTGACCTACAAATTATACAAATAAACTACTCTTCTCTGTAGCCTCCCAGACTTGGCCCAAACCACCCTTCTCCTCGATGCTGCCTCTAGTTGGATTCTGCTTTTCCATCAGCCCTATTTCCCTCCTTCTCCCTTTCCCCATCTGTCGGCCCCTCATCTGTAAGCCTGTCATGAGATGGACATTTTAAAAGCATCAACTTTTCCTCTACGAGGAACAGAATTCCCATTATGTCAAAATATGATTTAAGGAGGGAATATTTTTTCACAAGGTTCTCCAGCACACTTTCTAGGAAGGTAAAACTGACTCAGTGCGTCAAAAGCTCTGAACACAAAACCCATCAATTTGCCCTGGAGAAACATCTGCTGTCATACGGGTGGATTCAAATAAGGGGTTTCTAATTAAGCCTTTGTTTTCGGAGACAGTGCATGAGTCCACTCTTCTATATGCTACCTGATACTATATATTTATTCTCTCAAGAGGTTTATCTGTGCAATTTACTAAGCTTTCACATGCTCTGTTTATGTCAGTAACTAGTCCACAGTTAGAACCTTAATAAGATGAGTCATTGCATCTTTAAAAAAGACCAGATCAAGAGATGTTCCTCTAATGATTTCATTGAACTGTCTCTGGTAAAACTGGAGCTTTTCAGACAGAAATTCAAAGGATGGCACCTATGGGTGGGAAGAGAGGAAAATATAGGTAAGGTCCAAAATTTATAAAAGTATCAACTATGAAGACACTCCAAAGTAATTCCAACTTTTTTAAAACCTATTGCATTTCTAAAAATTTGTCATGGGTTAGTTGACTTTTAATTATTTCCATTTTCAGGGGCCTGAAACCCAACTTTCCAATATGAAATTATTCCTGACTTTTGCCTTCAAAAACCCCAGCATCCACTCCTACCCACGGTAATGAAGGTTGGAGTGTAACAAATATTTTTTCTGAGTTTTTATTTGCTTTTTAATACTGTTTATGCATTTTTAAAAAAATATACAGAGGCTTCACATTCTTTATGTAGTCAAATTGTTCTGAAATAAATATTCACGTATTTGCTTTGCAAATTGTTCCTCCCCATTTATTTCTTGATCCACATGCACTCCAGAATTGCTTCGCATCCCTTTGGAGTCTTATTTCAAACTTCATTAAACCTATGCATTAATTTAGGAAGCCCGATGGGTCATTCAACCAAGTAGAGTTTTATCATGTTTATTCCTAGGTATTTTACATATTTTTGCTGTTGAGTAAAATACTTTTAGGCTACATTTTCTATCGTGTGATTTTTAGCAAGAGTTGGCAAACTTTTTCTGTAAAGGGAAAGATAGTGACTATTGTAGGCTTTGGGGCCCGTGTGGTCTCTGGAGGCTACTCCGAGCTCCGCTCCTGTCCTGTGAAAGCTCTCAGACATTTATAAACAAGTGGGCGTGGCTGTGTCCCAAAAACCGCTGTATTATGAACCCTGGTGCTTCAAGTCTGTATAATTTTCACGTGACACAATGCTATTATTCTTTCCCTTTTCTCCTACCCACTTAAGAATGTAAAAATCATTCTTAGCTCACAAATCTAACAAAACACAGGCAGTCAGCTGGAGGTGGCCCATAGACTATAATTTGCTAACCTCTGGTATAGAGGATAGTTCCTCAGTTTTATATTTATATCATACTTGGTCATCTTACTGAACTCTTAGCACTTAAAAGAGATTTTAAATTCTCTTGGTTTATATGAAGAGATAATCATATCATCTGCAAGTAAATGGTATTTTGGGGGGTTTTTCCCATCTGATCATTACAGCTATTTTCTTTTTGCCATTTTGTTGCAGTGCCTAGAACTTTCAAACTAATTCTATATATATAAAAGCCTAAGTGACCGTTATGACTGGTCAACCAAACACTCAACACAGGAGCTGCCCCCTGGCGGTCAGTGTGTTCCCACAGCCAACCTCCCTGGGCCGACCAACCTCCCGCAGTCCCTCCCTCCGGCCAGCCAACCTCCACGGTCCCTCCCCCAGGCCGGCCGGCCTCGAATGACCCCAATCGGGACTGGGACAGACCACCCCGATCAGCCCAATTGCCAGCCAGGCCGAGGGACCCCACCCATGCACAAAATCTGTGCACCAGGCCTCTAGTATTAAATAATAGTGATAAGATCAAGCATCCTTGTCTTGTACCTAACTTTCATGGGGTCGCTGCTAAATTTAATTGGAAGAAATATTTTACACTTTGTGTATGATGACATGAATCACAACTGATAACTCATGTAGAAGTTACAGTGACTCCATGGCAAGGCTCCAATATAGGGAGAAATTTCTAGTTAAGCGAGTGATCCTCAAAAAATTCTCTTTAAAGGTGAAAATAAATACCAGTTCATAGATTTTGGGCACTTCAAATATACTGTCTTCAGGTTCATCACCAGTCGGTTCAGGCATCTCACGGAGAAAATCTACAAAGTATGGCTCAGGATGAATATACGATATCACCTCCGAGTTGATATTTTCTTCAATTGCACGAACAATATGTGCATTGAACCACTGCTCGTCCTCAGGCATTACAAATCTGCAAGAAGAGTCCAGGAGTAAAAATGCAAAACGTGGAGGCATCTTTCCTCACCGAGCGTGGTTTCGACCCCTCTCCACCTCCTCTGGCCCCATCCCGCACCTCCGTCACGTCAGCAAAGGGAAACACTCTGTTCTGCCTTCTGATAAGAAGGACCTAGCCCAGCTAACAGAGTTGTAACATTCACAGTGTTACTCACAGAAAATACTGATGAGGAGAGGCCCTCCTTGGCCAAACTTAGGCTCCTCTGAATACTCTTCCCTCGGCTTTGCTACTTCCATGCCCTTCTCTGCATCACCCGATTTTAGCACAAATCTTGTTAAGTACATTTAGCCAGAATCCTCCACCCCCAATATCTGGTCACCCTCGTGTGTGACCAAATTCCACATTCTCCTTCATCCCCCTGGGGTAACATGTGATCGCCTGGCCAGCAAGAATCCTACTTGGGTCCGTTGAGCCAGAATTCCCCTATACCTGAGGTTTCCTCTTGCTGATTTTCCACCTGCCGACCTCCCGCACCCTGTTCCTTGCCTATAAACTCCCACTTTTTCCTTTTTGGGTTTGGAGTTGAGCCTCTGCCCACTATTGTAAAGCCCCATGGCAGCAGTCCCTCTACTATCACGACAGTCGCTTTAACCAGTGTCGTGAATAATTGTTTTGTTTAACAATACAGGTGAGTCAACTGGGTGAGGTCAAAGGTCCCTAAAACTTGCAATAAGAGTGCAGAAGTGACAGTCAGTGTGGGCGCGCATCCTCTTTCTGGGTTTGTGGGCACACAGTGCATGAAGGTCCTTTTCAGACTTACGGTATCGGGGGGAAGAGAGGAGGATGCGGACTGACACTGGACAAATGTCACCTGTGTGTGAGACACTGGTGGCCTTCGCAACTTGGTAAGACTGACGTTACCCTCCACGTTTCACAGAGGGGGACACAGGCTCAGAATGAGGACTGTTTATGTACCAGATTTTACCCCAAAACTACACAGAGCTCCAGTTTTTTAGAAAATGTAAGTCACTAAAATTTGCCTCTGAATGTTACCAGCTCTCTTATAATGTGGTGATTTAAAAAGATGTCCTGTTGAATGTGGCACAGCAATCTTTTTAAGGCGACCAGCAGGTGGGAAACGGCATCGATGCTTCAGAAGCCCCAGAGAAAACTAAGACACTATTCCTTACTCTACTCATTCACTACTCCTTACTCCACTGGTTCACTACTCCTTACTCACTGACTCACTAACTCCTTACTCCACTGATTCACTACTCCTTACTCC